>NW_025999984.1:539636-565623 GCF_001458135.2 Marmota marmota marmota
CAAAAAAAAAAAAAAAAAAAAAAAAAAGAGCACATTGTTGTGCAATCATTACTACCTCACTACCATCCATTTCCAGACCACAGTAGGTTTTTGGTATTTTTATTTTTTTGTTTTTGGTACTGAGGATTAAACCTAGGGGCATTTAACCATGAGTTATATCCCCAACCCTTTTGCTGAGGCTGGCTTTGAACACATGATCTTCCTGCCTCAGCCTCTTGAGCCTCTGGGATTACAGTTGTGTGCCACCACGCCAGCCACAGTAGATTTTTATTTGATCCTCTTCATCTTCTCCTATCAACGTAAAATAACTCCTAGAGTGTCCAGGGCTGTAGCCTAGAACAATCATCTGTCAGTCCCCTTTTATCCAACCTAGTAAAACAGTTTTTCATATTTCCTTGAAACAAATGTAAACTTGTAACTCTCCAACCAAGAAAAATAAAAGACCTATATCCATACTTCAGCACTCAATACCCTCTGACCTTTTTCTGGTCCGTGGGCACCACTGAAGATATGCAGTCGTCCTATAGGCTCCAAGATATATCCTGAGGATTCATTAGATTGCTCTGTCTCTTCCTCTTCTTCAACATCCCAGTCAACGGCCTGGGTGTCTTCCATGGTCTGGGAAGGAAACACATTATCATCATCCCCATTACTTGTTCATACACAGCATCAGAGAGAATGATAAGTAGGGATAAACCTGGATAGTAAAAGTAATTGATGCTTCTCTTCCCACCAATCACTCTATTTCTATCCTTCTGAAGCATTTAAAAAAAAAAAAAAATTCTGGGGTGGCTATATGTGTTAACTCAATGGTACAGCATTTGCCTAGCAAGTGCAAGGCCCTGATTTCAGTCCCCTGCACTATTGATTTTAAAAAGTCTTTTAAGTTGGGTGCAACAGTAAATGCCTATAATCCCAGCTACTCAGGAGGCTGAGGCAGTAGGATTTCAAGTGCCATACCAGCCTGGACAACTAAGCAAGACCCTGTCTTTAAAAAAATAAAAAGGGCTGAGGATAATGCTCAGTGGTAGAATGATCTAGCATGCATGGGACTCTGGGTTCAATTTCCAATACTGGGTATTGAACCAGTACTGGGATTTGTGGTACTGGGGATTGAACCCAGGGGCACTTATCACTGAGCTACATCTCTAGCCCCTTTTATTACGTTTTTTGGTTCCAAAAATTGAACCCAGGGACATTTAACCATTGAACCACATCCCCAGTCCTTTTTATATTTTATTTTGAGACAGGATCTTGCTAAATTGTTCAGAGTCTTGACAGTTACTGAGATTGGTCTTAACTTGTAATCCTCATGCCTCAGCCTCCTGATTCACTGGGTTTATAGGTGTACGTCACCACGCTTGGCTAAAATAACTTATTATTATTTATTTATTTATTGTTACTGAAAATTGAACCCAGGGGTGCTTTACTACTGAGCTACATCTCCAGCCCTTTTTGTCTTAGCCCTTAGGGTCTCACTAAGTTGCTCATGGCCTCAATAAATTGCTAAAGCTGGCCCTGAACTTTCAATCCTCCTGTCTCAGCCTCCTGAGTTGTTGGGATTACAGGTATGCACCCTTGCCCCTGAAATTTTTTTTTTTTTTTTTTACTATGACACAAAGTAAGAAATATCACAATGTTCCAAGTACAAACTATATACAAATATGTGCTTTTCAAACCTAAAATAAAACTGAAAACTGGGCATGATGCAGCAGGAGAACCACTGAAGCCCAATAGCCTAGATCTAATAGCCTAGATACCTTGGCAAGGGTCCACCTCAAGAAAGTTTTGAGAACTGGATGTGGTGATGAATACTTGTATTCCCAGTGACTTGGGAGGCTGAGGATTGAGTCCAGGGGCACTCTACCACTGATCTTTCTTATTTTTTTAATTTTTAGTCAGGGCCTTGCTAAGCTGCCAAGGCTTATGATCCTTCTGCCTGAGTCTTCTGAGTCACTAGGATTACAGGCCTATATTTACATGCCCAATTCACTATAGTTTTTAAATGCTGATTTCAACCCACTAAATTGATTTCACCATCCACTACTGGAGTGCAACTCACAGTTTGAAAAACCATTTTGCTAACATGTGCCAAGCATGTGTTGGGTATTATATTGTCAGGCACAGTAGTCAGCTAATGCTAAAACATTAAATAACTTGCTCAAGATAACACAGCAGATAGGTGGGCAGACAGAAATAAATATGCTTCTGATTGCAAAGCCCACTTTTTACACTGTATCAAACCGCCTCAGTGTAATCAGACTGAAGTGTAAAGAACATAACAGCTGGTATACACAAGAGGATTCTATGTGTCAAGCACTGTTCTAAATAGTTTACACTGACTCATCTGCTGTTCCCTGTAAAGTAGGTATTATTATTCTCCTTTTTCCCAGATAAAGAAACTTCAACATAGATGGGTTAAGGGACTTGCCCAAGATCACCCAAATAATCTCTCTCCCTGTATAATAGTCTCTTGATGGTTTTCAATGCCCATAGCATAAAATAAAATCTAAACTTTTTAGCAAGGACTCTATGATGTAAACCTTATAACCTTCACACTACTTCCAGGACTGGATCAGTGAACTGTGTCTTATCCCTAGGGTCCATCATTCATGTTTATGGTTATGGTGCACCTGGCACAGTTGGAAGTATTCAGGATACATCCTGAACCAAACATAAACATGAATCCTACCCTATGGAAAAGACATCATCGAGCCTACTGATGAAAGAAGAAATAAAAGAAGGTAGAAACTCAAAATAGCATGAGTGGAATTTACCTAGAAAGATGCCACCCTAGAGGAAAACTGTTGCTAGGAAAAAGAGGACGCCCCCATGGAGAAAGTGTTAATTCCGTCCTTTTGACGCGCCAATTCAGCGATGCCCACGACCCCTGGCTCCAATTCCAAGGGCCAAGATCTTTGATCCCCCACACCCCAATGGGTTCCCTCGTAGCCCAACGTCTTTCTGTGTGCTCATACCCGGCTCAGGGCTCCAGACAAGGATGAGTATTACAATTTAAGAAGCAAATTTCTAAATTACCTCCACCCAGTCGCACCCAAGGCACGCCCCTCCCGCCCTCCGGAGGAATCAAGATGGTACCCGGGGAGCCGAGGGCGAGGCCCCCAGAATTTACCTACTTTGAGTCGCCGCGCGCGCCACCAGTAACGGCCGTGACCTGGGTGGCGCGAGTGCGTGTCCGGAAGGGACTTGAATCGCTGATTGGCTCTTGTAGCTGTCTTTCACATGCTGCAGTCGCTGATTGATGAAGCTCCCAGAGCACAGGCACTTTCGAAGGTCCGCCCTTTCCCCGCCCCCTCACGGCTCAAACGGGAGACTGCTCGCAGGGGACTGGTAGTTAAGGTAGAATATAATCCGAGGCCGCCAGGAGTTTACGGAATAACGCACCACGATTGGGCAGCTCCAAGGGACAACCCATTACCGCCCACTTCCCGCGCAGATTTCCAAACCGCGACCAGAGAGTCTGGCGCCAGAGAATGCTGGCAGCAGATAGAAGGGCTCTACCATAGACGTCTACCGAATCCTGCATCCAGAGCGCCCTTCCGCGGTCCTCCCAGACATGGAGTCCGCTGACTCATGAGACATGAAAATGGGTTGCGGTTGCAGTCGTGGCTCGAGGCTGCAGTTTGGAGTATAGCCCGTAGACGTGGCGCTTGAGGACTACTCATTGCAGCGGAATTTAATTTCCTTTTAATTTGTTTAGTAGAAATCATGTCATTTGTTCATGGGAATATATCCCTGACGGACATTTTGGGGTCATTTTCCTAAATGGAAGAACCTAAAGCAAACGTTTCTAGGCAAACAGAGAATGCTGTTTTGTTAACATCTTAAAAAGTCTGTGCTTCCCTTTCAAGAGACGAGGAAAGAATGAAAAAATCATTTACTTAATTTCATAAGACATGAAGAGAATAGTGAGAATTTGACACGTGCATAATCTAGTAAGATCTGTATCTTAACTGTGTCTATAACAAATATGCTAAAATTGACTTCATAAACGAAGCATTGAAGCTCTGTGAAATTAAATAACGTGCTTAGGTTCCTGAAGACTAATTGAATCAAATTCTCTATAATTTTAAATTCTGAATGTCTTTCCTCTAACGCTGTAACTGCTTTCATTGCAAGCGCACCCTAGACATTTAAAACATGTTTTAAAAGAGTAGAGGGGCCTTATATAATTTGATGTTCCTTTATTTATTAAGTGACTTAGAAAAGGGTATTGATCTGTGTATTGGTCAAATGTGAATGAATGATCTTATTCATTTATTTGTTACTTTTAGGTGGACATAATGTCTTTATTTTTTTATATTTATGTAGTGCTGGGGATCGAACCCAGTGCCTCATGCATACTAGGCTAGCACTCTACCACTGAGCCTGAGCCATAACCCCAGCCCCCTCCCCCCAATTAATGATTTTTTTACCACATTATTACTGTTACACCACCTTCTTGTTAATACACTTCTCAAGATTCTGTGGGTCAAAGAACTAATTCTTAAACATTTTTGTATCCATAGTATCCTGCTTTGGTGGATACTTGGTATCTATCAAATGAATGACTCACTGGGAAGAAGCAGAGAGGTTCATACTTGAGCCCATCCCATTTTCCTCCTCCCCACCTTTTAAATCCTGAGGCTTTGCAATAGCCACACCTAGTCACTGAAATTAGAAAACTGAAAAATTACTGACTTCATCTCAGAGTCTAATAAAGGCAGGCTGGGAAGACACTGAAATTCTATCAGGAACCTCACCCCATACATAGTTCCCTTTTGACAAGATGACCAAGGTGTCCTCAAACTCTACCTTAATGCCCTGATCCCCTCATGGACCAAGAGAGACTTCTAGCTCCACAAATCCCAGATCTCAGCTTCACTAAACTATTCAATTTATTCTTTCAACGTTCCTTCCAGACAACCTCTCTATTCTGAAAAGCACTTGCTACAATTTTTTTTCTTTTTTAAGATTAATTACGAAGGATGGTTATGGGATCATTTGCACTCTCCATCCTTAACCAAGCTTTGCCTTCTTACTCAAAAGTCCCAAAGAAAGAGGAGGATAATCCCTTCCTTATTCCTGTGAGGTGTCTGGGGAACGGGGTTTTTACTGAAGTTTATGCCTAAGGTCACCAAAGGACTAGATGTATGTAGCATAAGAGGGTACCACAGTTCTTCCAGTTTTCGCTGAGCTAAGCAGTCCTGTCTCCCCGAGAGCTACCGCAGTGGGCAGCTTTCAGGGCGTGCCTACCCCACCTCCTAGCTCCTGGAACCCCAGACTCCCACATACCAAGAACGATTTCATTTTTTCACAAACAAAAAAAACCCCACAAAAACCTCTGACATAGAAAGAATCTTGTGCAAGGTCATTTTTCATTAAAAAAATAAGAAAACCACAAAAAGCAAAATACCAAGTACCCACCCATTCGTAACTTCATTTTGCAGCGTGGACAACAATAGAGGACTACGACTCCCAGAGAGAACTGCGCTAGTGCACTGGCGTAGAAACCAATGGCCGTTTGGTACATGATCAGCATCGACTAATCAGCGGCAGGCTGGAGAAGGCTTTGTCTCCCCGCCGCCCAGCGGGTGCCGTTCTCCCGCCTCCCATCCCTGGCGCACGCGCGCCCCGCCTTGCCCGCCTTCCCTCCTTCGCCCTCCCTGCTCTTCTGCCTCTCAGAATCTTCCTGCCGTCGCGTTCGGATCTCGCTGCTCCATCCTCCCGGGCACGTTCCTTCTTTCAGCTCGCGACCAGCACAGAAAACGAATTACATATTTCCTTGTCCCGAGCATACATTGAGGCGAGCAAAAATAAATTAAAATAAATTCTAGCCATGAGGGAAATCGTGCACATCCAGGCCGGTCAGTGTGGCAACCAGATCGGTGCCAAGGTAAGAATTTTAAGCCTCTCCTTTTAATTATATTTCTTAGAAGAAAAATCCCGATTAATTTACGAAGGATGGTTATGGGATCATTTGCACTCTCCATCCTTAACCAAGCTTTGCCTTCCAAAAGTTTTTTACTTGTAAGGATACACATTTGTAGTAGTAGCATTTGATTTTGAAAAGATGGGCAATTTATTTTGGCAGGCACATTTTTGGGGGAGTGCTACTAAAAGGACCTTTCAGGTTTGGGGGCCTGGAAGACCCAGGATCTGTAAGGGTTTTCTTAAAGGAGATTTTTCTAACGGTCCAAGGACCAGGGAGGAGTGATGCGGAAACGGTCCGAGACAAAGCGAGGCGAGGTTTTCCCCATGTGGATCCCGCCTCCCCCCGCTTGGCGGGGATTTGTAGAGCAAAACTGGCGGGGGAAGGGTTGAGGCTGGGCGGGCAGCTGCCGAAAGTCCCAGTGCAAAGGTGGGGAACACTGCACCAGGGTGGGCTACACTACGCGCAACCTTCACAAAGGATCGGAGACCTCGGTGTTTCTGCGATACCCGAGGGGCGTTCCCGTCTTTTTATGTGGATGGAGAATAATATATATAGGGGCTTCCTTTAACTTTCATTGCCTCTAAGACCTTTTAGGGCGTCAACACATTCTTAGAGAAGGTGGAAGGGGTGCTTCTATTAAGTAATTCCCTCTGTACCAAATATTGGAGAAAGAATAAAGCAAGTTGGGGGGGGGAGGGAAAAAAACTGGCCAGAGAATAAAATTCCGAGGCCTTAGGGGATTTTTTTTTTCTTTTCTTTTTTTTTTTTTGAGCGCGGTTACAGTGTAGCGGGGGAGGGGCAGAGAGGAAGTGCGGCTGCTACGTTGTAGCCGAAGGGCGGGGTCCTGTGGGGGGCGGGGCCCAGGCGCCCCAGGAGCGCGGGGACAATGCAGCCCTGCCCGCCGGCGGGGACGCGCTAGCTGGAGCGCAGTCCCGCCCCTAAGCGCGCGGAATTTGCCTTGAGCCCCGCCCGCGCGCTACATCTCCTTTTGTCGGATTCTTTAAGTGCGCGTGCGCTGCCATCACGTGGAGGGAGGGGGTGGTCGACTGCAAAAGCCCTAGGTGGCTCAGACACGGCCCTTTTAGTACGGCATGCAGGGGCTGTTCCTACAAGGGGAACGGATAGCCCTTCCATGTGTTCACTCCCACGTTAGCGAACGCCAGGCCTTCCAGCAGCATATCATCTTAACATCCCGAGCTACGAAAGCTACCGCTTTCCTGAATGTGCAAGTGTCTAGGGCAAAGGTGTGGCAGGCAGATAACGGAATGCCAAGCCTTAGAACAGGGCTTACCACTAACCCATCTGGAATGTAGATCCCGTGAAGAGGCATATTTGCGTGGGTTTTGCACTACTTAGGGCTCATTGCTTTTCCTTGGCAGTTCTGGGAGGTGATCAGTGATGAACACGGCATCGATCCCACTGGTACCTACCATGGGGACAGTGACCTGCAGCTGGACCGCATCTCCGTGTATTACAATGAAGCCACAGGTGAGGGCAGGAGCCCAGGAAAGTCGGGTTTTGTTTCTTTAACACTTCTACAGGATCTCTTTCTATTCGTTCTTTTTAAATTAATTTAATAAATTTATGGTACCAGGGATTGGACCCAGGGGCGCTTAATGTTTTATTTTTGAGGTAAGATCTCGCTAAATTGCTGAGGCTGGCTTTAAATTTGAAATCCTCCTTTCTCGCCTCCCAAGCCTCTGAGTTTAAAGGCGTGTGCCACCACGCCCAGCTATTTTTAATTGTATTTTGAGACACTGTCTTACCTAAGTTGTCCTAAGCTGCTCTCTAACTAGTGAGAGCAGCGTAGGCTCCGTCTCCCAAGCAGCTGGGATTACAGACATGAGCCAGTGTTTCCGCTGTTTCCATTCTTGGGGGCCCATTGTCCCCTTTGGATGAATCCATCATTTTCCTCTTTAGACACCCACCATAAAGGGGCCAAAGACTAGCTCTGCTGCCACCTGGTGGCTGGGCTTGGCATGACAAATTTAAATATGAGGCTGTTTCCTAACAGCAATTGCTTAACCTTCCCCACTGCCAGCTCTCAAACATCTACCTGATTCTCTCTAGGTGGCAAATATGTTCCTCGTGCTATCCTGGTGGATCTAGAACCCGGGACTATGGACTCTGTTCGCTCAGGTCCTTTTGGCCAGATCTTCAGACCAGACAACTTTGTTTTTGGTGAGTTATGCAGATGTTATTAGTGATATTCTTTTATTTAGGTGCAAGAAATAGCAAAAGTTAGATGATTATTGCACTGGAGAGTTACAGGAAATCTGAAATGGAGGGTGGAGGCAAATGACTATTTGGGATATTATGAAAATATATCACAGGTGAAAGAGAAAGGAGCTACCTCTAAGGGAATTTTCCTAAAAGTTGAAAGGTAGAAACATGTACATTCCAAACCTTAAATAATTAATTAAGCTTTCTCTTTAACCCATTACAGGTCAGTCTGGGGCAGGTAACAACTGGGCCAAGGGTCACTATACAGAAGGGGCTGAGCTGGTTGACTCAGTCCTGGATGTGGTGCGGAAGGAGGCAGAGAGCTGTGACTGCCTACAGGGCTTCCAGCTGACCCACTCACTGGGAGGGGGCACAGGCTCCGGAATGGGCACCCTGCTCATTAGCAAGATCCGGGAAGAGTATCCTGACCGAATCATGAACACCTTCAGTGTAGTACCCTCACCCAAAGTGTCTGATACTGTGGTTGAGCCCTACAATGCCACCCTCTCCGTCCATCAGTTGGTAGAGAACACTGATGAGACCTACTGCATTGACAACGAGGCCCTTTATGACATCTGCTTCCGTACCCTCAAGCTGACCACACCAACCTACGGAGACCTGAACCACCTCGTCTCAGCCACCATGAGCGGTGTCACTACCTGCCTCCGCTTCCCTGGCCAGCTCAATGCTGACCTCCGCAAGTTGGCAGTCAACATGGTGCCCTTCCCACGTCTCCACTTCTTCATGCCTGGCTTTGCCCCTCTTACCAGCCGTGGAAGCCAGCAGTATCGGGCCCTCACTGTGCCTGAACTCACCCAGCAGGTCTTTGATGCGAAGAATATGATGGCTGCCTGTGACCCCCGCCATGGTCGGTACCTCACCGTGGCTGCAGTCTTCCGTGGACGGATGTCCATGAAGGAGGTAGATGAGCAGATGCTGAATGTGCAGAACAAGAATAGCAGCTACTTCGTGGAATGGATCCCCAACAATGTCAAGACAGCTGTCTGTGACATCCCACCTCGTGGCCTCAAGATGGCAGTTACCTTCATTGGCAACAGCACAGCCATCCAGGAGCTCTTCAAGCGCATCTCAGAGCAGTTCACTGCCATGTTCCGCCGAAAGGCCTTCCTCCACTGGTACACAGGTGAAGGTATGGACGAGATGGAGTTCACCGAGGCTGAGAGCAACATGAATGACCTTGTCTCCGAGTACCAGCAGTACCAGGATGCCACCGCAGAAGAGGAAGAGGATTTCGGTGAGGAGGCTGAAGAGGAGGCCTAAGGCGGCTCCCCCATCACCTCAGGCTTCTCAGTTCCCCAGCCTTCCGCTGCCCCTTTCTTCAGAATTTGTGTTAACTGCCTTTTCTTTTTTTCCTTTTTTATTTCCTTTTGGGAGGCATGCAGAACAGTGCCTGACCCATATTAGGCGCTCAATAAATATTTGTTTCTTGAATGTCTCCTCTTTCCACTCTGGCAAACTTAAATTTCTTCCATTCTGGATTACCCTGCATTTCTTTCTGGTACCTACTTTTCACATCTGTCCATTTAATATCTTCTGTTTCCAAAATGATTCTCCCAAGAAGCTGGTTCTTGTCCAGATCCCATTTAGAACTAGCCAGGTGCTTTTAGTGGCCACCATCCTAAGGCAAAATAGTACGAGGTAGAAGGTAGCAGCACGTAGAAATCACTTGTGATGGGGATGGGATTTTTCATTTTAGGACAGTTTTTTAAAGAGGGGAATCTATGCTTTTACAGTCATTTAGGCACTTCCATGCTCCATCTCTCAGCTTCAGGAGAGGTGTTAACAGTATTATTTCCATTTGCAGCTTCCCTCTCAGCTGTCCATGTTGTGCTCTTCCTTTAGAGGAATCTGCCCCACTCTGAGAGGTGTGAATCCTTCCTCTTTCTGCTTTACCTCTCTCAGTGCATTTCAAAAAGGAGAAGGCCAGCCTTGGTCCCTAAGCTTCCAGAATTGTCCTCCCCGACCCCCACCTTTTCACCCCCCTCCAAAGAGTAATATGTCTGATATGTGGAAAGGTATGTACTACCACCTAAATGTGATAGTACTCTTCCAGAGGAGGGGCAACAAAACCCTTTTTTAAAGAACATCTCATTTCTTTTGCTATTGCTTTTTCCTTCCTACTGTTGATTTTGTCCTATCCTACACTTCAGATTTCTAATTTGTGTTGAACTTGCTGCTTTTTTTCATATTGAAAAGATGACATTGCCCCAAGAGCCAAAAATAAATGGAAATTGGAAAAAAGAAAGTTGCCAGATGTGTGCTCATTTAGGGAAGATTGCCAGTGGAGGAATGGAGTCCAAAGTTAGTTACATTCTGCTCTCCTTAAACTGATGAGAATATCACATTTAATTGCCTTTGTTTCCTGTCCTCTCCCCACCCCAGACCCAAAGCATTAGAGGTTTACTTATGAAAGCAGATACATATTCAAGGGAAAAATGGCCTGTCTTAAGGCCCCTGGGGATAAAGCAAGGAATACACATAAGGGAGACTGCCATCTAATAATGCTTCTGAATATATAAACTAGTCTTAAAAATCTACCCTATAGGGGCTGGGGTGGTGGCTCAGTGATAGTGTTTGCCTAGCATGTGTGAGGCACTGGATTAAATCCCCAGCACCACATAAAAATGAAATACACTGTCCACCCACAACTAAAAGAAGCTATCCTAGCAGCTCTTTAGCCCAGATTCAACAACCTCAGATTGAAAATATCAAATATAAGACTTTTTCTTGTCTTTCCCCTAAGCAATATAGATCAACTCTTTAAAGGGAAAAAATATGTATATTTGTAGTTATAGGTGGACACAATACCTTTATTTTTATGTGGTGCTGGGGATGGAACCCAGTGCCTCATGCATGCTAGGTGAGTGCTCTACCTCTTGAGCCAAGCCCCCAGCCCCCAGATGAGCTCTTTACATAACGTTCACTTTTTAAAAAAATTTTTAGTTTTAGGTGGACACTATTTTTATGTGGTACTGAGAATCAAACCCAGTGCCTCACGCATGCTAGGCGAGTGCGTTACCACTTGAGCCACATTCCCCAGACCCATTCACATAGCATTAGATATTACTAGTAATCAAGATTTAAAGTATGCATGAGGATATGTGTGTTACATGCAAATACTGCATTTTTGTATAAGGAATTTAGCATCCATGAATTTTGGTATTGGGGCAGGGGGTGATCCTGAAACTAATCCCCTTTGGAGACACAGCAAGGGCTGTTTTATTTTCCTCAGCCATAATTTCAGTAATTCTAAGAAGTAGATTTAAGAAGTAAAGCAATTTTTTTTGTGTGTATGGTACTAGGGATTGAAACCAGGGCCTTGTGTATGGCAGGCAAGCACTCTACCTATTGAGCGAAAACCCCTGTCCCTAAAGCAATTATTACAATGATTGAACCTAGGATCACTTTACCACTGAACTTCATTCCCAGTCCTCCCCCACCCCTTTTGGTACTGGGGATTTTGGTACCAGGAGCAATTTACCCCTGAGCTCCTTTTAAATTTTAGACAGGGTCTCAGTTGCTTACAGCCTTGCTAAATTACTGAGGCTGACATTGAATTTGTGATCCTGTCTCAGCCTCCAAAGCTGCTAGAATTACAGGTAGGTGTGCACTCACCATGCCCAGATCCTTAGTGTGCTTTTCTGGCTACAACCAACATGTTGGGGAAGAAATTAACTACAACTCTTAATAGTATACAAACAACTTTGTTTTCTTCCAGTCTGGAAAGCTATTAAATGCAAGGGAGCAAGCTACATTCTAGCATCCATTTTGAACTGGTTCTATTAATCGTTCATACTTAACTAAGCATTTATTTGATAAGAACCTCCAAGACCATTCCTCAGTCTTTGTCAGGAACAAGTTCTAGACAATAGGCTCAGACAATTTTATTTAAGGAAGTTAAATAAGTTGGGATGGGGTGGAGTGGGATCATCAAAGGCTAGCAGGGGACCTCTGGGGTACTGAGAGTCATGGCAGACTGAATTTGGGAAGGGGAGCAACCCCCTTCAAGGCAAGGCACAGGCTATTGGCAAGATGTAGGGAACCCCACTGTCAAAAGATACTCAGGGAGGTCAGCTGGGATGCATGCATCAGAACCATTCAGGCAACTTGGAGGCTGGGTACAGGCAGGGGCTGAGGGTTCAGGCTGTTCGCAAAGGTTTGTGGTTCACCTGGCAAAAAGACAAGAATTGATGGCACTTGCAAACCAGGTACCCTGATCTCCCAGGCCCCCACTCAGATAAATGGGCTGTAGGGAGGACACGTAAGTCCAAGAATCTTTCTGTAGTGCACTGCCAAGCAAAGTCATTCAGACCCATGTATAAAATGTCACTGAAGAGGGTAGAACTACCCTTGGCCCTTTATCTTGTACTGTAGACCTCATGAAGGCTCCAAGGAACCCAGCTTGAAAGTCACTGGTATGATCCAATGCTTTCATCTGTACACATACTTTTTATTTAACAAACAATGCTTACTATGTGCCAGGCATGGTTCTGATCACTGAAAGTATTTCTTGAACAGTTCAAAGCTTTTTTTTTTTTGGCGGGGGGAGTGGAGTGGGGGTGGTGTAGGCTCCAGGGTCTTGTGAGTGCTGGTCTCGCTTACCATGCAGCTATCCATCCAGCTCCTTCTTAACAATTCAACAGGGTAGTTTCTATTATTAACTCGTTTTTAAGGTAAGGATACAGAATCAGAGGGATTAAGCTAGCAGGCATTGGGCCAGAATTCACACAAAAACAGTGTTCCAGGGCCTGTTATCTGACCTCTTCCATAATCCATGGATGAGTAAACTGAGGCACCAAGGAAAACAGTGATAATTATGGCTTGGAATTAATTCATTATCAACAGGCTGCAACTACTTCCCTGTATTAATGAAACAATAACACAGGCCCAGCTTCACCAGCTATGAGTGGGCTGTTACTTTACATGTCAGAAGTAGTGTTCTTCACTTTGTAAAAATACTACATACCCTAAAAGTAGTTTAAAACAAAACAAACAAAAAAAAAAACCCATCTAGGTAGAAGCGTATCAGTGTGTCTGACACACAGAAAGCAGTTAATATCTGGATTCCCAGGTGTCCTGGGTGCTGGTGAAATACTAGGCCTACTCTATCACATGACACAGAAACTCAGAAATTCTTCACCCCAGAGACCCTCACCTGGGAGATGCTGACACCCGTGAGTCTCTCCACACTCTCTGGCAGGCGGCTTAGGATGTCCAGTACCTCCCCAGTCACTTTGGCTGCCCCCATGGTCCCACTTCCACTGGACACCAGTGTAATCTTATTGGCTGAGGTCAAGGGACCACTGATTTCCTCTGCCACCTGGTGGGTAAGACAAGCCTTGTGAGTGCCCATGATCTGGCCTCATCTCTCATCAAACAACTTAAAGACCCTTATTCTATTTCATGCTTTCTCACTTTGCTCTCTGGCTTTTAATTCCCACTCCTAATTTAATGGCCCCTAGCTTGGTTCTCCCCAACCTCCTCATTTCACCTCACCCCTCAATCCCTGCTTGTGAATTCTCTCCCAGAGCCCATACTACCCCCAGACCTGGGGCAGTTTCTCTAGCAGCATGTCCAGCTGGGCAGCCTCCTGGTACAGCTGGAACGCTTCTGCCTTCTTGGCCATCTGCTCAGCCTCTGCACGGGCTCGGGCCCCTATGGCAAAGGCTTCGGCTTCCCCGCGCATCTGACCAAGGTACAGAATACTTGTAATGGAATTAATGGGAGTAATTAAGAACAAGAAACCCAAGGCCATGCAGGAACCCACAAACCACTCATCCATAAGCCAGCAAGGAGCCACATCCTAACTCACCCGAACAGATTCGGCTTCTGCCTCTGCCTGCATAATCAGCTGGGACCTAGGGACAGAAAGGAAGTGGAGGGAGGAGCGGAGGAGGGGTGAGACACCCCCCCCACCCAAACCAAGCTCCTTAGGAGTCCGGGTGGGGAAGGCTTCAGCTCTCCCTCGGCAGGTAAGCTTGGCAGAAGAGTCAAAAGGGAACCAAGGAGGGCTGGGACTGTGTGAGGCACGGGGTTCAATCCTCAGCACCATATTAAAAAATAAATAAATAACAATATTGTGTCCATCTACAACTTAAAAAAAAAAAAAAAAAAAAAGGAACCAATGAGGGAGCATTTACTTCTCCGCCTCGGCTAGCCGCTCCAGCTTGTAGCGCTCAGCCTCCGCCGGCTTTCTCACGCGGGCCTCCAGCTCCTTCTCTCGGCGTGCGATCTCTTGCTCCTGCACCGCCACCTGCTGGGCCCGCTCCACCACCTGCACCTGCACCCGCTGCTCCTCGATCTGCTGCTTAGTCTTGGCCACCTGGGTATAAGGGGGCCCCTCAAAGTCAGAGCTAAAAAGCCATGTATCCGGGAGGAACCAGAGACCAGGGCACCAGGATGAAGTATCAAAATAGGATTAGGTCCATGAAATCGGTTCCCAGTCTGCTCAGCATTGCTCAGTGGAGTCCCTTCCCATACTGATCCAAGGCAGGGCCCTGGGGCAGCCTCATGCTCTTCTTCAGATCCAGGAAAAAAGATGAGGGATCTAGCCAATTAGAGATCGCATGACTGTAAACCCAGCACTTAGGAGGCTGAAGCAGGAAGATTACAAGTTCCAGCCTAGCCTCAGCAACTTAGTGAGATGCCGTCTCAAAATAAAAAAATAAAGGGCTGTGGATGTGGCTCTGTGGTAGTGCATCCCTGAGTTCAATTCCCAGTACTAAAAGAAAAAAAAAAAAATGGGATCTGAAGATTAGCTTCAGAGCTAGGTGGGGCCAGGACCTGCTCCCTCTTCTCCCTCAAGCAGGGGGTTAAGTGTCCCTCAGAGAAGCTTACATATTAATCTGTTGCACCACTGTCTCCTTCTACAGTATAAATACCTTGAGGATGCTGAGCACTTGGTGATCTTCTACCTTCACATTTTCATTCAAATCCATCCACCTCTCTCCATCTTTTTTTTTTTCCATACTTTTTTTAGTTGTCCATGACCCTTTATTTTATTTAAATGCAGTGCTGAGAATTGAACCCAGTGCCTCACACATGCTAAGCAAGAACTCTACCACTGAGCTACAACCCCAGCCTTGCCTCTCTCCATCTTTGCTGCCTTAATTTAGTGTGGGCCACCATCAACTCCAGCCCCAACTAATGCAACAGACTGCTGACTTTTTTTTTTTTTTTGCCAAGTCGGTGGATATCTTGGATAAAAATGGTTTTCATTTTTATTTTTAACATACGGCACAAGTTCAAAAGAAAAAAGTAGATGATATGAAGTAATGCTTCCTCTCATCTCTTTCCCCAAACTACCTAGGAAGCAACCACTGTGACCAGCCCTCCCATCTCCATAATGAGGCTTGAACCCAGGGTCTTGTGCATGCTAAACAAATTCTCTACCACTGAGCTATATCCCAGCCCATTCTTTTTTTTTTTTTTTTTTTAATTTGGTGCTTGGGGTGTAGATCAGTGGTCAAACACTTAGCAAATGCAAGACCCTGGATTCAATCCTCAGTACTGGGGGTGGGAATTATTTTGAGACAGGGTCTAAGTTGCTGAGGCTGGCTTCAAACTTGCAATCCTCCTGCCTTGGCCTCCCAAAGCAGCTAGGATTACAAGTATGTGCCACCATACCCAGAAGACTGTGTGTGTATATACAGAATTCCTCTTATTTAAGCAGATTTTTCTTATTCCTGTAGTGCACAGGGATCAAAAGGCTCTTGCCAAGATGTTGATGAGGAGAAGTACCAGGAAAAGAATACCCTTCTCCATAGTTCTATTACTCAAGCTCAGCCACAAACCATCAGACCTATAGGTCTCATCAGTACAAGTGATGGTTCATTTGCTTTCTTAGTCTTCTTCTTTTTTTTTGGTATTGAGGAGTGAACCCAAAGGTGCTCAACCACTGAGCCACATCCCCAGCCCCCCAACCCTTTTGTATATTTTATTTAGAGACAGGTCTCACCGAGTTGCTAAGTACCTTGATAAGTTGCTGAGGCTGGCTTTGTACTCGGGATCTTCCTGCCTCAGCCTCCTGAGCCACTGGGATTACAGGCCTGCACCACCGTGCCCAACTCATTTGCTTTCTTTTGGACCCAGCTCTTAATTCTGGATACGGTGTCTGGTATTGTCTTTGACCCTTAATTTTCAAAACTATTCCAAACTGGACTGGTTGCCCTCTACACCAGTGTGCAGGATCACCTGTCTCCTATACTGGAGTCCCTGTATCCTGTCACCAACTCCCCCCCACCACCTTTTCTTATTTCTGCCCACATTTTGGTGCAACTGAACCTCCAGTAGCTCCTTCAGAATATGAAGACAAAAATTTTATTTACAGATCTTACTTCTCTGAGTATTTTATTTTACCCTTCTATTTGAACAATTAAGCTGAGAACAGTTTCTATGTTGGAACAAATTTTCCATCAGAATTTTGAAGGCACTGCTCCACTGTCTTCCATCTTAAGAAAATTTAAGTCATTTTTGTTACTGTAAGGTTTTATTATTTTTGTCACTGGGGATTGAACCCAGGGGTGCTCTGCCACTGAGCTATATCTCTCTTTTTATTTATTCTGAGACAGGGTCTTGATAAGTTGCTGAGGGTTTCACTAAATTGACGAAGCTGGTCTTAAATTTTCGATCTTGCATTAGTCTCCCAAGTCCCTGGAATTCTAAATGTGGGCTACTGTGCTGGGTTTTTTGTTTTTTGCTGCCTAGCCCTTTGTTTGAGATCTGTTCTTTTTCTCTGGAAGCTTTTAGCTCTCTCCCTCTCTCTGACATAAGTGTTCTTTCATATTGATTATTTTGATATACATATTTTTCATTCATTGTGTCAGACATTTGGTGGACAATTTCTTTTTCTTTCTTTCTTTTCTTTTTTTTTTGGTACCAGGGATTGAACTCAGGGGCACTCAACCACTGAGCCACACCCCAGCCCTATTTTGTATTTTATTTAGAGACAGGGACTCACAGAGTACCTAAGTGCCTTTCTATTGCTGAAGCTGGCTTTGAACTCAGGATCCTCCTATCTCAGCCTCCTGAGCTGCTGGGATTACAGGTATGGGCCACCACACTGGCTGGGTGGACCATTTCTTACCAAATCTGCCTAAATAAAAGGAGTTCTGCCCTTCAGTGCAAATATACATTTCTGAATTAATCCATTGGTGATTTCCTATTTTCTTTGTTCTGCTGAAGCTCCTGGACTGGTCTGTAATATTTTTATCCTTACTAATAGTTCCAACTGTTTCTTTCCTTTGGGAAGTTTACTAGAATTTTCTTCTGTTTTTTTTTTTTTTTTTTTAATTTTTGCCACCTTATTAGTTTCTATGTGCTCTTTTTTGTTTGTTTTCTGTTCTATGTCCTGATTTCCTGACCCTGGGCTTTCCTCTTATCTCACAGAAGACATTTTGTTTTTGTCTTTGTTTTGGTGCTGAGAATTGAACCCAAGCCTCACACATGCTAATAAGCACATGCTCTGCCATTAAGCAGCTATTCTTTCAAACCTTCTTCTCTCTGGATATTACACATCCTTCAAATAATTTTTGCTCTTTTGTCTTCCACAATGGAGGATATCCTCATTGATCAGGTAATTCCTAGTTGTCTCTTCTGGGTAAAGAGTGTCTAAACACTGAAAAGAGGCTCTGAGTGCATGGGTGAGCCTTGTTGACTTTGACTTTTTTTTTTTTTTCTTTTTCCCCTTTGGGGTGATCTGAGCAGACCATGTACTAGAGAAGTCTCCAATTCAGGACCTTGAAGTCTTTCTTCTTGAATTGGTCATGTTTCCCAGAGCAGTGTTCCCATCTCTTTTTTGGAAGATGGAGCTTTGGGAGTTGCATGGGGTTGAAGGGGCTGGCTGCCAGCACTTAGCATTCAAAAGGTTAACCATCATTTCATGCCCCTCTTATTTTTTTAAACTTTATTTAATTTATTTATATGTGGTGCTGAGGATGGAACCCAGGGCCTTGCATGTGTGAGGCGAGTGCTCTACCGCTGAGCCACAACCCTAGTCCCTCATGCCCCTCTTATTGGTAAAGTAGTCTAGCCCTCACCTGTGCCAGGACAGCCTTCATCACATCCCCTTGCTTTACTTTCTTCTAACAATAAATGCTGCTGGGGCAGGGAAGAAGCCATTACCTAGAGTAGGAGGCCAGCAAAGGGCACTAGTCCTAAGTTACTTTTCTCCTATTCCTCCTATTTCACCAGCATTTATTATAGCTCCAAGGGCACCTGGTGCTGCTAGCTCCTGAGCCTTAGATCCTTCATTGTCTTCCTCCCTGTAGATGTCAAGCTCAGCAGTCTCAGACCAGCTTGGTAAACTACCACTGATCTCCAGCTTTCAAAACAATGCTGTGGTGTCTGTTCCTATTTTCTCCATCTATACCTTTTTTTTTTTTTTTAAATATTTTATTTTTTAGTTGTAGTTGGGCACAATATCTTTATTTTATTTATTTATTTTTATGTGGTGCTGAGGATTGAACCCAGGGCTTCATGTATGCAAGGCAAGCGCTCTATCACTGAGCTACAATCCCAGCCCTCATCTATACCTTTAAAAAAAAAAAAAAAAAAACAAATCACTCTGTTTTGGTGAAATTTTTAGAAAGTATAATTTAGCTGCATTTGCTCAACTCATCTTTTTTTTTTTTTTTTTTTGGTACTGACGAATGAACCCAGAGAGTCCTTTACCACTGACCTACATCCCTTTTCATTTTTTTTAAATTTATTTTTTAGTTTTAGGTGGACACAATATCTTTATTTTATTTTTATGTGGTGCTGAGGATCAAACCCAGTGTCTCCTGCATGCTAGGTGAGAACTCTACCACTGGGCCACAACCCCAGCCCCAGCCTTTTCATTTAAAAAAAAAAAAAGAAAATTTTTATAATTGTAGATAGACAGCATGTCTTTGTTTGTTTAGTTTTTTATGCAGTGCTACGGATGGAACCCAGTGCCTCAGACATGCTAGGCAAGCACTCTGTCACTGAGCTACAGCCCCAGCCCAACCTTTTCATTTTTAATTTTGAGACAGGGTTCTAATTAAGTTGCTGAGGCTGGCCTCAAAATTGTGATCCTCTGCTTCAGACTCCCTAGTGGCTGGGATCATAGGCATTCACCACCATCTTTGAAAAAGATTCCAATTCATCTCCTGCTTCCTCTCCCTCTCCCCCTCTCTCTCTCAACATTTTTTAGTTGTAGTTGGACACAATATCTTTATTTTATTTATTTATTTTTATGTGGAGGTGAGGATCAAACCCAGCACGTGCCAGGCGAGCACTCTACTGCTGAGCTCCAGCCCCAGCCTCCCTCTTTCTTTTTAAAGATGGGATCTTGCTCTGTTGCTCAGGCTGCCCTCAAAGTGATCCTTTTGCCTCAGCCTCCCAAGTAGCTGGCACTACAAGCATGCCAACCCACCTTGTCTTTTTCTTTTGATAATTCATTCTCTGCAAGGCAATAGGACTGATCCTTAAAAAATATAAACGTAAACAGCTGGGGATGTAGATTAGCAAAACAAACACACACAAACACCACACCCCCACCCGCTGCAAAGTGAACTAGACCATAGCGTCTCCCTGAGTAATGTTCTCTAATAGCTTTTTCCATTGTGCTTTGAATTATCTTCTGTCTCAATCCAAATCCTATGTCTGTTTCGGGTCCTGCCTGCTTCTTCTTCTCACACTCAGAATATCAACCACATCAGATCAGGTATCTTCTGTTCCTCAGACATACCAAGCTCAAGCTCAGGGTCTTTGTACTTATTGGTCCCTTTACCTAGTCATTAGGACACATGATTGGTTTTGTTTTGGTAGTACTATATATAAGTAAACCCAGGGCTTCATCCATGCTAGAAAAGCACTCTATCACTGAGCTACATTCCAAGTTCCTTTTTATTTTGAGAGAGGGTCTCTTTAAGTTGCCATGGCTGACCTCAAACTTGCTACCTTCCTGCCTCAGTCTTCCAGGTAGCTGGGATTACAGGCATGTGCCATTGTGTATGGCTACAAGACTATTTTTTGCAGTACTGGGCTTGAACACAGGGGCGCTCTCTCACTGAGCCATATCCCCAATCTTTTTTATTTCTTGAGTCAGGATCTTGCTAAATTGCTCAGGCTGGCCTTGAACTCTGGATCCTCCTGCCTCAGATTTCTGAGTATCGGGGTTATAGGCATGTGCTGCTGAGCCGTCACATATCTATTTAATCAGAACTAACCTAGAATGTTCTAGACCTAAAACTCCTCGCTTAGATACCTCTTTCTTATTTTCAGGTTTTATCTCAAATATCACCTCCTCATAGACACTTTCTCTGTCCACCCCTAACCTGATATAGTCTTCCCTACAGTTTTCACATTACCCTGTTTATTTCCTTCACAGCACTTAGGTAAGATAACTATAAGGACTGGGGATGTAGCTTTGTGGTAGAACTTAGCATGCATAAGATCCTGGGTTTGATTCCTAGCACTGCAAAAAAAAATGGGGGGGGGGACCCAAATAATTATAGCCTGAGAAGGTCATGTATTTGTTTATTAGTAGTTTCCTCTGTTATAACCCAAGCTTCCTGAGAATGAGAATCTTTTCTGTCTTATTCATACATTCATCCTCATTTTCAAAATAATCTCTATCCTGGGCACAGTGGTACATGCCTGTAATCCCAGTGATTCAGGAGGCTGAGGCAGGAGGATCACAAGTTTGAGGCCTGCTTCAGCAATTTGGCAAGATCCTGGGCAACTCAGTGAGACCCTTTCTCAAAACAAAAAATATAAAAGACTGGGGATGTAGCTCAGTGGTAAAGCGCCTCTGGATTAAATCCCCAGTATTCCCCTTCCCCTATATAGAAATCTGTCACATATAGACACTAAATAGGTTGTTTGCTAAATGAATATTTACTTTGTGAGTACCTAGCACAGTGTCTGGCACATAAGAAACTGATAAGAGTTAAACGGAGCCCATCCAGCATGCCTGGATTTACAGACAAGGAAAGCCTTTTTAAAAGGTTAGGAACTGTAATGGTTTGGATAAGTGTCCTCCAAAGGCCTAAGTGCTAAAGGCTTGGTCCCAGGGTGATACTTCTGAGAGGTGGTAAACCTTTAGGAGTTGGGGCCTTGTGGGCCATTATGTCATGGCCATGAGGTGAATGGTTTCGCTCCACAACACACTCCCTCCACGATGGTACCTTGCTACAAGCCCAATCATGGACTGAAACCTCCAAAACTGTGAGCTAAAATAAATCTTTTCTCTTCATAGTTTATTATCTCAAATATTTTCTTATAGTAACAGAAAGGAGACTAATACAAAAATCTTGCCAGCCAGGCCTGGTGGTATACACCTATAATCTCAGAAACCCAGGAGGTGGAAAAAAGGGCTGGGAATGTAGCTCATTGAAAGAGCACCCCTGGGTTCAATCCAGGAAGAAAAAAAAAAAAAAAAAAGAATCATATCCACAGTCTCACCGTAAGCTAGTGTTTTTATTATGTGATATTTTTCAAACTCCAATGTACATGCAAATCACCTTGGGATTTTGTTAAAAATACTGATTCTGATTCTGATTTAGTCAGTCTAGCCTGGAGCCTGAGATTTTATATTTCCACTAACCTTCTCAGTGTTCCTGCTGCTTCTAGATGGACTGTACTTTGAGTAATAAAGCAGTATGGTACTGCCAATAATCTGTCAAACCATGCTGAAATTCTACATCATAATTAAAGATGTTTTGTACCTCAACTTACTTTCAGCTAGTACCAAGTCTTGGCAAAAACAAAATTCACAATGTAGCTATCCTTCAGATAAAGTCTCAAAGGTAACGTTGACTCTTATTACTTACCCTAGTTTGGTTTTGTAAAATAGCCATGAACACTGAATTAGCTAATACTTATTTTGTTCCTAGGAGAAATATGGGTCAGATTCCTGTGAGCCTCTGATCAAAACTTATTTTTTTGGTAATAGGGACTGAACCAAGGGTCATTTTTTGTTTTTTACTTTGTAACAGAATCTTACTAAACTGCTTAGGGTCTTACTAAGTTGCCCAGGCTGGTCCTGAATTTGCAGTCTTCCTGCCTTAGTCTCCTAAATTGCTGGGATTATAGGTGTGTGCCACTGTGCCTGGCTAATCATAACATTTTTATCAACCAATCAATACATAAGCTTGTTTTATGTGTTTCTGTTTAAAGACACTTTATATATTATTTAGTTGGTTCAGTAACACAGACTTCATGTCTAACAGTATGTCAATTCATGCCTGAACAAAGCTTATGTAACATATATTTTTCCTATAAGGCACATCAGAGCCTCTCGTGTTAAGAGATTCCAGATAGCAATTCAGCACTATGTTTGGGGTACCAGCATTGAACCCAGGGGCACTTAATCACTAAGCCATATACCCACAACTTTTTTATTTTGAGACAGAGTCTCATTAAGTTGCTTAGGGCCTCACTAAATTGGTGAGGCTGACCTCATCCTTTCGATCTTCCTTCCTCAGCTTCCCAACCCACTGGGATTACAAGCATGTACCACCATGCCTGGCCTATGATTTTATTATTTATTTATTTTTGTGATGCTGAAGAATCTAGAGATTAATGCATATTAGGCAAGCAATCAACACTGAGCAACATTCCCAGCCCCAGGGGCCATTTGAAAAGCAAGATCACCAACAAAAAGCACAAAAAAATGCAAAAAGTGTGGCAGTAAATATGCCATGAAAATGACTCTGTTTATGGTGTGAAAGCTGAAACAAGAAGGCAGAGCATCTTCTTGTTTGACCTTGTCTGCAAGCTATGCATCAGGCAACTAGGATTTTGCACTACTCTGCTCAATATAGGCCAATGACCATGAAAGTGCTGCAAGTACTGATTTTGGGGTTACTAATAAATTTTAGTGAATAGGCAAATTTTCAGATATGGGATCCATGAATAACAGGAATCAGTTATACCTCCTTGCAATATTAAGGGATGCCCATAGATCATTTTTCAGGATTCAATGTCTATGTCCATGTTTTCCTTCCTCATACTCTGTCTTGATCATCAGGGCTGCTATTAGCCTATTGTGTGCTCTTGTACAAATCAGAAAAAGGTGACTTCCTCTCTGTGGATGCAGACCCATGCCACAGTGTACAGCCTGGCAAGTGGTGCATGGGCTGCATCTTTTATCTGGCTCACATCCTTTCATGCCTTTCCTTTGCTTTTCAGCTCAAGTTTGAGTATTTTGAGTCTCTCTTCACGTGGGGGGAGGTAGATCAGAAAAGGAGATCCAGAATAAGATCAAAGTTAGAATGATAAATAGTGGTGTGCTGGAATGGAGAGCACAGGAGGAAGTAGGAGGGGGCAATAAGCAGCTTGGCCATCTGCTTAGTGTGGCAGCTCTCACCTGAAGCTGATAGGCCAGGTCAGCTTGTGCTCGGCGAGTATTGACCTCAATGTCATATGCAGCCTTCTTCAGTTCATAGTCCCTCTGTGCCTTGGCCATCTCGATCTCACTCAGGTACTGAGCAGAAACCTTTTCTTGCTTGGCTTTAGCCTCCTGTCCAAACACAGATCAGGTAGGAAAAGTCAGGGCAGAATGAGGAAGGCCATGGATGAGAGCCTGCCCCTCACCAGGCTTCACTGCCTTTATCCCAGGCCTCATTTTTTCCCCTGCTAACTCACTTCTTACAATTCTCAAACAGGGCCATGCATGCTAGGCAAGTCCTCTGCCACTGGTTTACAACCCCCAACTTTTTTTTTTTTTTTGATCCTCTTGCCTCAGTCTCCCAGCATAGGTGGGGTTACCGGCATGAATACACAGCCACACCTAGCTTCCTGCCAACCCAGTACTATAGTCTCATTAGCTCTGCCCCTTCTACCCATTTTTCACTGTGTGTCCTATAAGCCTATGGTGACAGAGCAACTCCCATCTCTCTCACCCGGATCCCAGCATCTCTCTTGGCTTCTGCTTCCCCAATTCGGGCATCTTTTTGGACTTGTGCTGTTCGAGCCTTCCCCAAAGAGTGCAAATAGTCCTATGGGAGAGGTGCAGAAACCAGAGTTGTCACGAGGTTTTGAGATGGGAGCAAGGAAGTAGGGAAGGAATAGCTGCCTAGTTTCACCTGGTCATCGTGAATGTCCTTCAGAGTGTAGCTAACAACGCTGATGCCCATGTTGACCAGGTCGGAGGAGGCTACTTTGAAAACTTGCTCTGAGAATTTCTGTCTGTCCTTATAGATCTCCTAAGACAAAAGAATGGTAGGAATTTAAGCTCTCAGATCCACCATGTCTCACAGATTAGCTGAGTCCTTAGGCTCCATTCAGTATGGCATCTCTACTGGATGTTTCCTTGTCCCCAAGCCCACCTCCACAGTCATGTGGGCCATTATAGCCCTCTGGTGACCCTCCAGCGTCTCCAGGGCAATGTGAGCAATCTCAGCCTCTGTCTTCCCCAGGAACATCTGGCAGGCAGCCGCCAACATTTCCTTGTTCTGCCCCTGTATTTTCACCTGCAGCCAGAGTAGGGATGGGAGGGGGGGTGTCATTAGGTATCATGAAGCCAAGGAAGAAGTAGGGAGGGAAGGGGAAGCCTCTAAGTGCAGTTTCTTCTATCTCAGGGAGAAAGAGGAGGAGGAGCCAAGTGCCTTGGGGTGGCTGTAGTAGGACAATAGCAGAGACATTTTTTTTTTTTTTTTGAGGCAGATATTGAGAAGGCCATGGTCAGAAAATTCTTAATGTGTGGGACAGAGAGACTGGGAAGTGGACTTTGGTGGGGAAAGGCTTTGAAAGCCTCACCTGGGCAATGCCCGTGACTGAGATGGGGACCCCATGGCGAGTATAAACCTTTTCACTCTTGACATTGAGGGTCAGTGTGTTGAGAGAAATCCTATGGGAAAAAGAAGGGGTCGACAGTAAGACAAAGAGTAGAGTGAAAACTGAGGTTCCCCTTCCTTGATTCTCTTCCTACTTACCTCTGAATTTGCTGAATGCAAGGCAGTACAAAGACTCTTCCTCCAGCCACCATGACTGGGGGGCTTCGGCAGAAACCTGCAAGGTGAAGGCATTATGCAGCCACGATACAACTAGGATGTGTTAGAATGAAGAACTTGAGGGTAGGAACAGCCCACGGGAGAGGATATGGGAGCTTTTGGGGAAGGCAGCCTGGGCCTTGGAGTTGGGAGTTCCTAACTCAAGCAGGTAGCTGGAGGTCATGAGAGGGCAGAAGCTTGGGGTCTGGGGTCGGGAGCTGGTAGAGGGAGGAAGGGGCAGAGACCAGACTTATAGGGGTTTGGGGTTCACTTGTGGGAAAGAGAATACTTACCCGAGACCACCATGGCCTCATTTGGGCCACAAGTGAAAAACATGGTTCAAACCGGAGCTGGAGGAAGAAGAAGCTTTTGCAGATGGGAAAGGAGCGCTGTGGCGGCCAAGGGAGGGAACCCTTTCCCTTCCGACAGACCCACCCAGTCTGCACCCGCTACCGCTCAATTCCTTCGGTGCTCAGAGGTCCGCTAAGTCTCTGTGAAATTCCTAAGATTCCCAAGGACCCTTTCCCACGCGTGCACGCCCTTTCCCCTTTATCAGATGAAGCCCTCCCGCGCCTGAGGGCCCCAGACCTTTCCCCACCAGGCACATCCTCTGCAGCCCCAGGCTTCATCTCGCCTCCCCCACTCACCTTCCCGGAAGCGGGAGGCGGCGGGGCTGGGGTCTCGGGAAGGGCAGGGGCGTGCAGAGCTGGGAGACCAGCAGGAACGCGGCGGTCCCCCCTTACTGGAAGCTGGGCCCACACGCGCGCCCCCAAACCGGCCGCGCCCTGTTGCTGCGGCAGACGCGACCCCGCCCCCGCCGCGGACCAACCCCTCGGCCCCGCGCGATTGT
>NW_025999984.1:566009-639624 GCF_001458135.2 Marmota marmota marmota
GGCCGGAGCCCCGCCGGAGTCCCGGGCCGGTGGAGGGGGCGGGGGACGACGGGGCCCTCAGGCCGGTCATGGTGGGGAGCGAGCTTCGAGAGTGACACATCAGTGCTGAGGAGAGTTTAGCTAAGAGCTGACCTACCGCCAGGCAGAGCTGTTTAAGTACACAGAGAATTGGGCGGGTTCTTGTAACTCCTCCTCTCGCAGCAGGGGAGCATTTGGCTGGAGCCGGGCTGGAAATTCCAACAATTAAGCAAAGGGAGTGGGTGGAGACTTGGACTGTGCATCTCTAGGTGCCCGAGTGCACGCTGTGCGTGCGAGTCGTGAATGCTGGTGGGTGAAATCCCAGGGGGCAGACACATGTCGAGGCATTGTGGCAGCTGGAGCATGGCCCACTACGGTTTAGAAGATGATTCAGCCACCATCGTGGGGAGGCTGGGGGTCTTAGAAAAGGAGATATGGCCATTATGCAACAATACTGACCCTTCAAGGTCAAGGAACCGCAGTTAGAACACACATTCACACACCAAGGGCATGTAGATAGCACACACTCCTGGCTCCCTAGGGCATAACGGTACATGCCTGCATAATCCCTGTGAGAAGGACCACAAGTTCCACGCTTGCTTGGGCAACTTAGTAGAGCCCTAAGCAACTTAGCAAGACCCTGCCTCTAAATAAGTATGTAAATAAATAAATAAGGGTTTGGGGTTGTAGCTGTGTTAAAGTGCTCCTGGTGTCAACCCCCAAAAAGACAATTTTTTAAAAAATAAGAAAACACATACAAACAGAAGAAAGCACAAACAGACCCTGCCCATTCTTAGCACACATGAAAACACACAAGTACATTACACATTCCCATGCTATATGCACGTGACACAACACAAAGTAAAGACTGCACAGAGACAACAAAATTACTCTTAGGTGTGTACAGAAATATTCACACATAGGCTGGTACAGAGAACCACAAAATACAAAGGCAAGAGGTTAGTAACCGCCCATATTTCCCCCCAGTAGTATGGGTCGAATAACAAAATTTATGTGAAGAACTTCTTGAATTGTGAGACATTATTCAAATGTTGTAGTAGTGATAATTAGTCAACACACTATGGACACATTTCCATACTGCCTTAGAGACCACTCGTGAACATGGAATTTAACATTTTTTGAGTATTCACCTGTGGCAGGAGCTCTGTTAAAACTACCACTAAAGCAGAGTGTGGTGGCACGTATCTGTAGTCCTTGCTATTCAGGAGGCTGAGGCAGGAGGAAGGACCACTTGGCCCCTGGAGTTCGGGGCCAGCCTGAGTAACACAGTCAAGACCCCCATATCAAAAACAAAACAAAAAAGAAAAAGTACTGTTGAGAATTCTGAAGTCAGTTTCAATGTCTGTGCTGCTAAATGAAGCAAGTCCAATAAAGCTGCCAGTTTGGCCCCAAGGGCCTTACCCTCTGACATGGGGAGAGGACCATGACCACTAGAACTCTCCTGAGAAAAAAATAACTGTTAAAGGGAACCCCAAAGAGCGAGTTTTCATGTTTGAGTGATCAATCAGGGGAGACTTCATGGAAGAGTGCCATTTGAGATGACTTTAAACAGTGTGTGGGATATGACAAATTCAGATGTAAAGGATGACTATGAAAAAGAGAATGGAATCAGAAAGACCTTGAGCTGGAAAAGTACAGGATGTGTTTGGGGAATCACAATAAAAACAATCTCAGAGTAAGTTTCCTGTAAAGGAGTAGTGGGAAATAAAAACAGCTGGAAAGAAGTTTGGCAGGGTGGGGAAATCTTAGCTGGCAGGCCAGGGGCATGGGTTTGACTTTCCACCATGAAGCTCGTGGTTCAAACTGGAAACTGACTGTGATGAACAATATTGCCTAGAGGATGAGAGACTGGGGCAGGCGACAGGAGGCTACTGCAAGGGCTCAGATCAAAGGTAACATGGGCCTGAAAATGTGATTATAAGAGATATTCCTAGCATGAGATTACCAGAATTTGGTAATGACACGGTTATCTTTAGAGGAAGGGAACCTAAGGGGCTTGATGACAGCAAGAGGATGAAAAGACCAGAGCTGACTCTTGGACTTTACACCATCCTATTCAGCATGGTGAAGAAGGTGATACACATATGACCTCTTCCATTAGAATCTGGGCTACACATGTCTTTGTGTCCTCCATAGAACCAGCATGGTGCCTCCAGGCAATAGTTGCTCAATATTCTTGCTAAATTAAAGATGAAGATGCAGAGCTATAAATGTGCACATAGCGTTCACACACTAGATCCCTCCAGGATTTTTTTTTTTTTTTATTCTACCACTGAGCTACAATCCCAGTCCTTTTTTATTTTTTATTTTTGAGACAGGGCCTCACTAAATCACTAAGGCTGACCTCAAGCTTGTGGCCCTTCTGCCTCAGCCTCCCCTGTTGCTGGGATTATAGGCCTGCCCCATCACTCCCAGCCCCTCTTAGCTTTTGTAACATGGATACACTCCTCCAAATCCCCCAAACAAATGTACAGGGTCTTAAGAAAAGCTGGGATAACTCTTGACACATACACCAAGCAGGAAATACCAAAGGGCATTTTTCACCAAAGACATATGTAGGAGGGCTGGGGTTGTGGCTCAGTGGTAGAGCGCTTGCCTTGCACGCACAAGGCCCTGGGTTCAATCCTTAGCACCACATAAAAATAAATAAGTGAAATAAGGGTATTGTGTCAAACTCTAACTAAAAAATAAATATTTAAAAAAAAAAGACATATGTAGGAAGGCAAATAAGTCCCTAAATAGATATACTGTTACTGTATATTCAGTTGCCTCCTGACACTATATGTGCTGCATTTTACACCTACTCTTCTTGTCCAAACAATAAAAGTCCCCTTCCGTATGACATACCTCTTCCTGGCAGGCATAAAACACACCTCCTCTGCAAGGATATCTTTTTCCCACATCTGCCTTTCACACCTGCCACCACCCTTACATTTATACCTGAGCACAGTGCACCTGCACACCTGCCTGGATCCTTGTTCCAAGGTCACACACACAACCCGGTGACTAACATACATGACACGGGGGGTAGACAGACCCTCATGCACAGACATAAGTTAGGGTGGAGGGGGGAAAGAGTGATGATGGAAGAAAACTTTGGTGGGGGACAGGGGGAGGCACCCAGAGTCAGGAATGCATAACTTGTTTATAATGGAAAATTTCTGCAGGGTATTAGGCAGGGAGGGGAAATGAAAGGGATGTCAGGATCTTGTTTCACCACCACCTCCTACATCTGGAATCTGGGCCTCCAGTCGGGCCTAGTTATTCTCACTGTCCTCTTGCCACAGAGAGACTTCTTTTTTGTGGCAGAACCAGAGTGAGACAAAGAGAAGACCCAGAGAACCCAGACTGTTCATCAGTTTTTCTCACCCGATCTCATTCCCATTCTAGCTACCCAGGGCTCTGCTCCTGCTCCTCCCTGACACCCAGGAAATTAGGGAAAGGTTGACAATGAATCACTAAGCTAAAGAGGGAGTGTGGGGGTGAGAGTGGGGAGATGAGATAAGTTCAGGAAGTGCCAGTTGCTAAGACCATGTATTGGATCTGTCCCCAATGTCCATATCCTAGAGAAACAGGCCTTTAGTCTCTGGCATTTTTAACTCTCCTCCTGTCTCTTTCCATATTCCAAAGATCATCATGTTTCTTCATTTCCTTCCTTTGATTGGTGTCTTGACCCCCCACCCTCCCAAATTCGTAGCCTGTTGTTTGTTTTCTTCATAGAAATTGAGGAATTATGTTTGTATTTGTTTACTTTTGGGGGGAGAATACTGGGAACTGAACCCAAGGGCACATGCATGCTAAGTAAGTGCTCTATCAGTGAGCTACATCCCTGGCCTGTCTTTGTTTACTTTTTGCTGTTATCCTCCCCCACCACCACCACAAACACACTCGAATATAATTTCCAGAGTCTCTAGAGCCACATCTGCCCTTTTTCAATAGATCTTTGTGGTAGCATCAGCATATGACCTGGCTGATCTGCCACTGAATCCGGAACAACTGCTGGTGACGAAGCCCTAGGAGTGCATTGCTGACCTTAGGTCCAGAATGGAGGCCAGCAAGGTGCTGAGAAAGGGTGGAAGCAGACTGGACAGTGAAAGGGAGACAGATATTTGAAAGTGGGAGCTTCTGAGAAAGGGAAGCAGGAATGGAACCCAGGAGTTGGAGACAGGAAATGACAATTTGAAAACTCCTAGCTATATCTGATACTTAGTAGATAATAACTACTTGTTAACTTGAGATAGGTTTGAGGTTGAATGGAAACAAGGGGTAACAAAAAGAACATTATAATCTAGTGATGTTGGAGGAAATCCAGCTGTTACTTATTAACTATTTGATATTGAACCAGTTGCTTCTGTAAAAGCCTGTTTCCTCAATTAACACCTGGGCAAATTGACCTTTAGGTGATTGCAAAGATTAAGAACATAAGTGTTCTGATCCCAGGCAGTAGTAGGGACTTTCCTTGTGGTACCCTTCAGTGTAAAGGGGCTGCTTCAGAGCAGGGGCAAGCACAGTGGGCTAGCCCTGGAACAGGAGACTAGGATGAGAAAACAGCCTCCCAGTGCTAAGATCACCAGGAGAGGCCATTTATCTTTGCATCTCCCCTTCCCTCCCTTTTCATCTTAGGCAGGCTTTGTGGTTCTTTGTTTATTCCAGAGGAGCAGAGACTTCTGCGTTCATAGTTCTTGTTCATCCAATGAAGATGATTTTAGACACCCTTCCCCTGTCACCCTCTTTGTACGCAGTTTAGCTAGAACAATCCTGGCCAGAGGCATGGAGATAGGGTGGGGTGTTGAGTTTTAGGCAGCAAGTTAATAAATGACCCCTAAAGACATTTGTTTAGCTCCCAGGAGCTAAAGACCAGGTCAAGACCAGGCCCTGGCAGCTTCCCCTGACGCAAAGGAAAGTCAAGAGTGCCTGAAGCATCAAGGCAAGGTCATAGAAGTAACACTGCCACCTGCACTGGGATGTAGCTCAGCCCTTACAGCCCAATGCAGCCTAGCTGCACAGGGAGGCCATAGAGAACAGGGAGCTGGGGGAACGACGCAGCATCCCTGCTCTCCTGCCAGCACCAGCTTCATACACTAGCTTCCAGGACCTAAGGTTGTGGCTCCTTCCTCTGGCTTGTTTCCTTCTCAGATTATAATTCTACGAGAGCAGAACTTTATCCATCTTGTTTGGTGCCATTTCCAGTGCCTAGATCAATACAGCCCATCTGAAACACAGGACTCTTTAGTTAGAGCTCATCAAAGGGAAGGCAGCTTGTAGATCTTTGTACTTGACTCCAGTGTTGGCATTGGAGAGGATGACTGAAATTCAAGTCAAAAAACATAATCATACCAGGCAATTTAGCAAGACCCTGTCTCAAAATAAAAAAATTGACCCGGTGGTAGAGTGCTACCTACTGTGCTCAAGGCCCTGAGTTCCATCCTCAGCGCAGTACTCCCCCAAAAATAAATAAATAAAAAGAAAAGAAAGAAAAAGAAAAATTTTAAAAAGACATATGACTATGGGTGGGGTACAACAAACAAAGTATTTCCCTTTTGTTCTGCCTTTTCAGACACCCTGTATTTACTGTTGACTTGATCTATAAAGTGAAGGGCTTAGACCAAAGGCTCTCTGGTGGCTCTTCCTCCTCTGAAACCTCATGATTCAGCAGCATCTCTCATCTGTACCTGAAAGTTAAACATGCCTCCTTCCTCCTTTCAAAGAAGCTGCTGCCATAGACCCTTTTCTTTTAAGATTGGGATTTTTTTTTTCCCCCGGAGAGGCCTCTGGAACAGAGAAGGGTGCTGGGGGTGGCCCGCCTACAGCTCCCTGTCCCTGGTCAGTGGGGATCGCGTGTTAGACTGGGGTTTGATCTGCTGCCAAGGGTGAGCCCTGCGGTGGTTTTCTGGGAAGGGTAGATGCCATGTGTGACTCAGAACCAAGTTAGGGAAAAACAAGCTCACTCAATTGCTGGCATCCTCCCGGCTTTGACCATGAGCTCATAAAAGAGGAAGCTGGGTTGGGCAGACAGTAGTAGCTCTGCTTTCCCTCAGCTTTTCTCTCCACCACCTCATGGATTCCCTAGAGTGTCTGGGCCTTAGGCTGCCGTCACCTTGGCTCCTAGTCAGCTCTAGCCCTTTTATGACACTTTCTCTTCCCAGACAATTGGTCAGTTATTTCCCTGAGTTGGAAATCCCACCCAGCACAGAAGGCTGATTGTTCACAAGGGGAGATTGAGAATGACTTGTGCTCTTGGCTCTTTTGAGCTCTTTTCCTGGACCATGACCATCTTATTTCCAAAATAAGCGCTGCTAACCCTATAAGGTTGAATGAAGGGCTTGCTTGATTGCTAGGATTCCGCAGTTCAGGAAAGAAACAGGGAGTCCCTAATTACTGGGCAGCTCAGCTACTACCTTCTGGCTGCTGCATCCCAGTTGGGACTAACTTACCCAATACTTTCGGAATTCAGAGCAGTTCATTACTAGAAAGGCACAATTTATTTTAGCAGAAATTATAACAGTCATGGGCCACAAAGAACCTAACTAACTCTAATCCCTGTACTCCACCTTTTCTACCCTCAGAACTTTCTTGTTAAAACACAGAATTGACCATGTCAATGGCTGCTTTAGTCATTTAAGTGACTCCAAGCTCTCTGGTGGCATGTATGCTGGTCTCTCAACCTAAATCTAGGTAACTTCACAGGCTTTCTCTCTCTACAATCCCATTGTTTCCCCATCTATGCCCCTCTCACACACGTCAACCCCCCCCCCCATAGTAGAGGTTGAACCCAGAGGTGCTCTACTACTGAGCTATATCCCTAGCTCTTTTTCATTTCTATATTTTGAGAAGGGTCTCACTAAGTTGCCAAGGCTGGACTGGAATTTGTGATCTTTTTATCTCAGCCTCCTAAGCTGCTGGAATTACAGGTATGTGCCACCATGCCTAGATTCACGCATGCTAAACTCTCTAAATTAGTCCATCTACATTGTACATGAATCTCTTGATGTATCAAACACACTGTATTACAGTAATTTGTGTAGTTTTATCTTTCTGATTGCCTGGGGATGCATGTATCGTTATGACATAGTTCCTTTAATGCTGAGAATCTTTTGACAAGGCCTATGAAGATTCTTAAATTATCACCATTTTAGGGGCTGTGAGTATAGCTCAGTAGCAGTTTGCCCATTATGTGCAAGGCACAGGTTTCAATTTCCAGTACTGGGGAAGACAAATGTCAGCATTAAGAAAAACAAAATCAGCAAATGAATAATCAAGATATTCTGACTTCATCCCTGTGGATTGAGCTCATCCTCTCTCTGATTCTAACCTTTTTATAATTTGGTCATCATGGTTGGTGATATTGCAGATTTTTAAAGTCAGACATATTGAAACATAATTTAAGTGCAGTAAAATGTGTCCTTTTCAGGAATATGATTTAATTAAGTTTTTTTTTTGTGTGTGTGTGTGTGTATGTGCTGGGGATCAAACTCAGGGCTGTATACATGCTAGGGCAAGCATTCTACCACTGAGCTATACCCTCAGCCCCTAGTTGGATGAGGTTTCCCTCCGTCCCTGGAATGGAGATTAAAACCAGGGTGCTTATTATCACTGAACTATACCCCCAGTTCTTTGGATTTTTTATTTTGAGACAGCATCTCCCTAAGTTGTCTAGGTTGGCCTGGAACTTGTGATCCTCTATCCTCAACCTTCTGAGTAGCTGGGATTATAGGCATGTGCTACCATGGTTGGCCCCTATTTGGATGAGTTTTGATAAATGCATATATTATTTAAATGCCACATTTCCAGCACCTTAGAGAGTTCCTCATGCCCCTTTGTAATCAGTTCCCCCTTGAACACACGTACTCCCAGCCTCTGGCAACCACTTATCTGATTTCCATCTTGTAGTTTTGCCTATTCTAAGATGTCATCTCAATGGAACCATAGTAGGCACTCTGTGTCTAGATTCTTTTGCTCAGTACAATATATTTGCAAGTCATCCATGTTATTGCATGACTCAGTAATTCTTTTGATTTGTGAATAATATCCCATTGTGTAAATAGACTACATTTGGTTTATTCATCCTCTATTGATAGGCATTTATGATTTTTTTTTCTTGTTTTGAGGGGTTTTTTTTTTGTTTGTTTTTTTGGTACTGAGAGCTTAGGGGCATTAGGGGCCTTTAACCACTGAGCCACATCTCCAGCCCTTTTTATATTTTATTTAGAGACAGGCTTTCACTGAGTTGCTTCTGGCCTTGCTAAATTGCAGAGGCTGGCTTTGAAGTTGTGATCCTCCTGCCCCCGCCTCCTGAGTCACTGAGATTACAGGCATGTGGCCACTGCGACTGGCTTATTTTGAGCTACTATGAATAAAATTGGTATAAACACTCATTTACAAGTCTTTGTGGACGTGTATTCTCATATCTCTTAAATATCCAGAAGTAGTATAACTGAGTATGTTTTTAACTTGAGAAGAAATCACCATGCTGCTTTTATACTCTGATAGGACTGTTTTAAGGAGGCTGCATGGAAATGTCCCTCTTGTAAAGTCTTATTTTAACTTTGTAAGGTCAAAACATTTTGTCAGGGAATAACTTCTCACTCTAGTTACTTTAGGGGACAGAGGTAGGCTGGGATGCAGCCATCTCAGCAGCCAACAGCCTAGACTGGCATATTCTCCAGAGACCACAGCAGCTTCAAAAAGCAGCAGTAGCCTCAAGGGCACAGCCTCTCTTGACCCAAGATTAACCTGGGCTCAGAGTCAGCCTGCCAGCCACTCTCCTGGCTCTGTTTTTGCTGCCTGGCTCTATGGTGTAGTATGAAATAACACCAGCCCAAGCTTCCTAGCATGTGCAGTGTCTTGACCACACTGTTCCAAGTGCTATCCATGAATCAACTCACGAAACCTTCATAACCCTCCATTATTCCCCATACCCCTTTTTCACAGATGCCACAAATTAGGCAACTCACTTTCTCAAAATTCCATAACCATGCACTAATGGGAGTTCAATTTGAACCCAGTTTTCCCTCATTCCAAAGTCAATCAACATGTGCATTGGTCAGAGTATGGCCACTGGAGCTAGTCCACCTTCATTCACTTTTTTTTTTTGTAGTAGTGCTAGGGATCAAACCCAGAGCCTCACACAAACCAGGCAAGCACTCTACCACTGGGCCACATCTCCAGCCCACATTTTAATTTATTTAGTTTTCCTGGTAAGCCTCTGAGAGGAAGGTCAAGCTCATGCCTATTTTTCAGGTGAGGTGACCACATAGAGGCTCTGCAAAGTAGGGCAAGTGGCACAGTTGTGTTTGGCATTCAAGAATTCTGGCTCCAGAGAGAAAGCTGTCACCATCTATTTTCCTGCCTCTTTACAAGCCTCCTTATTCACATTATCCAGTTCACTGCCCTTGCTCTTTGTGACTTTGGGATTTTACACCTGCTTTGACGTTTGTGTCCCTGCTTTTGTTTTATGTTCAAACTCTGAAAGGGCTGTGTACACACTCCCAGGATAGACTGACCTTGTGGGGCAGCCCTGTGAAACATTCTTACCTCTTGCCAGCCCTTGGGAAGAGGCCAATGCCCATAACATGGCAGAGATCTTAATTTAGCAGGTGAGATCTGGGTGGTAAGGTTATGTCTAGGGTGACCAGACCTAAGGCTCTCCCCCAAACATCTTCTCCTGAGTAGTGAATGTAACCAGAAGACACTTTAAGACCTTGAGGTCATCTCAAAAGATCATTTCTAGCCAGGTGTGGTGGTGAAAGCCTGCAATCCCAGTGGCTCAGGAAACTGAGGCAGGAGGATCTCAAGTTCAAAGCCAGTCTCAACACAGAGAGGTGCTAAGCATCTCAGTGAGACACTGTCTCTAAATAAAATACAAAATAGGGCTGGGGATGTGGCTCAATGGTTGAGTGCCCCTGAGTTTGATCCCTTTTACCAAAAAAAAAAAAAAAAAAGATTGTTTCTTTCCTCAAATGAATTGAGTTCTTTCTGATAAGAAGACTAATCATTAAATGCACTTATGCACTTATGCACCATGCCTGGCATATACTATGTACTTAATGGATTTTAGTCAAATGATGAATGAATAAATAAAGAGGCCTAGATTCTCTTAATTTAGCTCTATCTTGTCTAACAGTAGCATATGACTATTTAAATTCAAATTAATGAAAATTAAATTATGTTTAAAATTCATTTTCTTTATTATGTATTAGCCACAGTTCAAGAACACCATAACCATCTATGGCTGGTGGTTACCATACTGGAAAGGGCAGATATAGAACATTCCCATACTTACAGAAAGATCTGTTGGATAGTACTAGGCTAGATGATGGGTGGGGTGAGAGAATGAAAAGTGCTTCGTTGAGAAAACAGTGTAGGCTGATGGGTTTCATAGGCTGTGGACTTTTGAGAACATTAAGATCAGCCAAGAGCAATAGTGTATGCCTATAAACCAGTGATTTGGGAGAATGAGAATAGCAAGTTCTAGGCCAGCCCCAGCAACTTAAAGAGACCCTGTCTCTACATAAAAAAATAAATATATTTTGAATAGGGCTGAGAATGTAGCTCAGTGGTAGAGCGCCTCTGAGTTCAATCTCCAGTACTACAAAATAAATTAACAATAAGTTAAGATCATTTGCTAGATGTGGTGGTACATGGCTATAATCCCAGTTACTTAGAAGACTGAGCAGAATTGTAAGTCCAAGGCCAGCCTAGGCAACTTAGTGAGACCCTGTCTCAAAATATAAAATAAATAGATAAATAAAAAGGGTTGAGGGGTGTACAGTCCTAGCATGCACAAAGTCCTTGGTGTCCTTGGTTTGTTCCCTAGTACTAAAAAAAAAAAAAAAAAGAAAAGAAAGAAAGAGGTAAGATCAATCCCCTCTCATTAGATTTTTTTCTCGTACTGCCAATTCAGGACTCCAGAAACCACTTCCTGAGAAATATTTTATTGAGAAAAGGAAAGATCTTTCTGTTCACATCTACACTTCTAGGAAAAGGAAGTCAGGAGGTTGAAGGGGGAACTAAGGCGACTAAATTCCCTGTCATTGGCGACACAGAACTAACTATTCTACCGCGCTTTGTACCCACGATGTCATCCATTCTCAGGCAGCACTGTAAGGACACAGAAGAGTGGTGAGAATAAGAGGCCAAAGGTCATAGACTTATTAAACAGTGGAGGCTAGTCTCCACACTCAAAACATCAGTAGGAGCCAGGTGTGGTGAAACACGCCTGTAATCCAAGCTACACAGGAGGCCAAGGCAGGAGGATCCTGATTTGAGGCCAGCCTGGGCAACTTAGGGAGACCATGTCTCAAAATATATATATATTTTTTTAAAGGATAAGGGTGTAGCTCAGTGGTAGAGTGATTAGCTAGTGGTAAAGTACCTAGCATGTTCAAGGCCCTGAGTTCACTCCCTGATACCAAAAACAAGAGCAAAAAGCATTAGTAGGCTGACTTTCAAACGTTTTCCAACTAGGAGCTGTGGAAGGCAGAGAGATGTATAACATATGAGCTTTGAAGAATTTATAACCTAGTTAAAGAAAAATAAGGGACAGATGTGTAATAACTATGTAGCTACATATAACTATCTGTAGCTGTGTGTATATCTAATAACATAATAGCTGATATTTGTTTGTTACATTAGAGCTTAATAAGAACTTTTCCTTCTATGAAGACCTCACAGATGACCATGATGAATGTCAATGAATGGAATGCTGAGACAGAGGGCACACATTCTGGGAATTCAGAGCAGGGTGAGATCACTGCAAAATGGGGGTTGGGGGAAAGTTTGGATTGAAGTATAGAACCAGCAGGAATGTCAGATAGTCATGCAAACTTGATACAACTCTTGGTTTACTAGAAACCATATACTCCATTGCTTGTAGTTTTTAATGTGAAAAACCAGCCTCTACCTCAGAGCAAAGCCCGTCCAAGGAAGGGACATGACCTTTGTCCTTGGAAAGACCCACAGAGCACTCCTAGGCACATCCCCACCCTGCTAAGTGGTTTATCTACAAATAACAGGAGAGATCTTCTGCACCAGGTGTCCCTGACTCAGTCAGGCTAGGTGGGACCCATAGCAACCCCCTAGCAGCCAGCAATCAGCATGAGACAGGGAAATACCTGGGATGCCAGTGGTTTATGGTGGTTGATAACATGTTGGGAAACCTTGTAGTTCAGCATGAACACCCCTCTTGGCTTAAACCAATCAGTTCAAATGAATCACCCTCTTGTAGTAACCAATCACCCCTACCCAACTTGTTCCTGCCAGTGAATGTGCTAATCATGTTTTAGAGTTGTTATTTGATTTTCCCGCGGTGTGTGATGATTTGCTAAGAGATGCTATGATGTATGTGGGGGTCCCTGCCTTCTCCAAAGAATGTATATAACTACTGCAAACCCCGGGCTCGGGGCCTCTCAGCGTCACCAGTTGCTGTGTGTACGCGGAGGACCGAGCTAGCTCACAATAAACACCTCTTTGCTGCTTACATTGACCTTGGTCTCTGGTGGTCTTTTGGGGGTCCCGAATTCAAGCATAACAAATGAAATAATTGGAAATTCATTTTGTTTTCTAAGTTTGTGAAAAACCAGCCTCTACCTCAGAGCAAAGCCTGTCCAAGGAAGGGACATGACCTTTGTCCTCAGAAAGACCCACAGAGCACTCCTAGGCACATTCCCACCCTGCTAAGTGGTTTATCTACAAATAACAGGAGAGATCTGCTGCACCAGGTGTCCCTGACTCAGTCAGGCTAGGTGGGGATCCATAGCAATCCCCTAGCAGCCACCAATCAGCATGAGACAGGGAAATACCTGGGATGCCAATGACCCTCCCAGTAGTTTATGGTGGTTGATAACATGTTGGGAAATCTTGTAGTTCAGCATGAACACCCCTCTTGGCTTAAACCAATCAGTTCAAATGAATCCCCCTCTTGTAGTAACCAATCACCCCTACCCAACTTGTTCCTGTCAGTGAATGTGCTAATCATGTTTTAGAGTTGTTATTTGATTTTCCCGCGGTGTGTGATGATTTGCTAAGAGATGCTATGATGTATGTGGGGGTCCCTGCCTTCTCCAAAGAATGTATAAAACTGCTGCAAACCCTGGGCTCGGGGCCTCTCAGCATCACCAGTTACTGTGTGTGCGCAGAGGACCAAGCTAGCTCGAAATAAACACCCCTTTGCTGCTTACATCGATCTTGGGTCTCTGGTGGTCTTTTGGGGGTCCCGAATTCGGGCATAATATTTGGTGCATGTGTGCATGCATATGTGTGCGCATATGTCTGAGACAGGGTCTTGCTATTTTGCCCAGGCTGATCTGAAATTCAAGATTCTCCTGCCTCAGACTCCTGAGTCACTGGGACTACAGCTGGGCACCACTGCACCTGGATTCCTTTTATTTCCTAGAAGATAAAATGCTGACCAAAAGCCAGGCACAGTGGTGCATACCTGTAATCCCAGAAATTTGGGAGGCTGAGGTAGAAGGTTACAATTTGGAGACCAGCCTAAGCAATTTAGTGAGACTCTGACTCAAAATAAAAAATAAAAAGAACTAAGGATGTAATGTAGTGGTACTACATACCCCTGGGTTCAATCCCAGTATTACCAAAAAAAAAATAATAATAATAATAATAAAATAAAAAAAAAAAGCTGACTAAGAGTACTTGGTCTATGTTTTCTCCAGTTTTCCACCCAAATACCCAAATGAACAAAACATAACAAACAAAAAAACTCCTGCACATTTTACAGTGACTCTAGAAGTTTAAGTTGGATACTCTAAATGTAAAATGTTTTGATTTAATAATGCTGTGGTGAGCATCCTGTGGTGTATTTCAAATATTTTACCTAGCACTCGGGGTTATATAATATTAGTTCTGCCCATAATTTCTCCGGTATAGAACACATGAAAAGTCCAACCTTGCACTCTGACCAGGCTTGCCTAAATTCTCCTTACATAATTACAGCCACTTTCTTACCAGTAGCGATTTAGCAATGTTCTTCTAAAGTTCTATGCACTTTACTTCAACTTCCTTTAATTTTTCTAAAGCTTTTAGTTTTCTTCTTTAATATTTGAATTTCTTTGGCTTCAAGTTACAGAAACACATTGTGGCTCACTTAAACTGAAAAGCTGAATATTGGGAGGATATTGGATGGTTTCTATAATCAAAAGAAGACTAGAATACCAGCCTCAGGAAACAATAGGAGCCAGGGTAGTTCCAGAGGATTGGTAGTGAGAATCAACAGTCTTGCCTTGGTGGCTTGCTGAAATGAATGGGCACTCATTCACTTTTTTTCTATCCTTTTCATTCCTGTTTATCATTCAAAGCCCCAACAGAGGAGTCTGATTAGCTTAGTTTAGGTAGGGAGTAGGATAAGCTGACAGTTCTTTGGTACTGCACAGAGAACCCAACAACTGTGATCAAAAGAGGAGAGTATAGATAAAAGATGATTAAATTCCAGAAAGCTACCACATTCCCATTTTCTCCTCTTAACCTCTTTTCTCTTCTTTGTCTAATATCCATAATAGGAGTAACTAATGAATCTTCCAATGCTGTCAAAAAAAAAAAAAAAAAAAGAGGTATGTAAAAATAAATCCTGGGGCTGTGATTGTGGCTCAGTGGCAGAGAGCTCTCCTGGCATGTGCTGGGCGCTGGGTTCGGTCCTCAGCACCACATAAAAATATTGTGTCTAACTACAACTAAAACCTAATATTGAAAAATAAATAAATAAATCCATCTGTACTGGAATTTTCCCCAAAAAGAATGAATTGTGTTGAGGAAGTTTTGCTTTACCTGCCCCTGACTGTTGAACATAAGGACTAAAGGAGATAATGTATGCAAAATGTCTATTATCAAGCTTGGCAACAGCAAGGTTCATTAAATGTCAGCCCCATTCTCAGCCCTTCTATTCATACTCAGTGGATTTTTGGAGCTAGCTCACATCAGCTCATGAGAACAGATCATTCTGTGAACCCACTGATATGATGTTGACAGGTTGTAGTTGACCTTGATGGGAGTATTTACACCAAAGAAATTGGAAATTATGCAAATCAGGTCTCTTCCACTCCCCCACCCCCAGGCAGTTGTTAAACATTTACTGACCCCTGTTTGGCATTCTTTCCTTTCCTTTCTTCACAAGATGTGAGCAGAACTGTGAAGGACCGTGTGCCAGTTTGGAAATAGGTTCAGCTGTGACTGACAAACAAATGGAACATTGGCTTCCTAGCTGTAAGTTAATTTCTCTCTGGAAGAAACAAAGTTCAGATCAAGGCAGGGAGTTCAGGGCTTGGACATTAGCTCTACCTGGCTGCCTCAGCAGCCTCAAAGACTAGCGGTTGCTTCATGATCTAAGATGGAGGCTCAAGCTCCACATTTCAGCCAGTAGCAAAGAGAAGGGAGAAGAAACACAGGCCTCTTCCTCTTATGGCCACCGACAGAAGTAACCCATAACACTTTCACTCACTTGAAACGAGTTAGAGTGAATTCCTCAGCCATGTCTAGCTGCAAGGGAGGCTTGGAGATATGATGGGTACTGCAGGCAGCCATATACCCTGCATGCAAGTGGGAAGAAGGGGAGGGTGGATCCTGAGAGAATGCTAAGAAAGCTGGCAGCCCCTCCCCCAAATGGGCAGGATTTAGGAACATGTAGGAGAAAGGGGAAACTGGTGTTGGTGTAGTGGGAATAAGCATTGTTTATATCTGAAAGAGCTGACTGGAATAGAAAATTAGAAATACTGATAAATGAGGTTAAATAAACAGGGTGAAAGCCTCAGGTCCAGGAAAGCAGACAAAAGAATTTTTGTCTCATGCTGTGAGACACCAGAGGCACTGAACTCTTCAGTAGGGGAGCTATAAGATCAAAGGTATTTAAGCAATTTTAATCTGAAATTGACTTGGAGCATGTATTGGACAAGTGAGGAAAAACAGGAAGCCACAGCGGGGTGGGAAAGGAGATTGATTTCACAGTCCAAGTGGGAGGCCACTATGGGGGCAATGGGAGTGAGAAGCATGAAATAAAAGAAAGGGATTTGCTAGGAAATGGATTAGGATTGATGGTTGAACTCATAGGGAGCTTCAAGCTGGGGCCTTGGGACAAGGGCTCCCCACAGTAGGGTAAATGAGTAAAACTAGCTGATTGGGGTTTTAGACTGGGTTATTAGAAGCAGAACTTGGGACAGGGGTTTTGTTCAAGGGATTTAGTGGGGGAGGCTCTCAGGAGAAAGAGACTGAGGGGAATAGAATAGAATAGGAAAGGAGAAAAATCTAAGCAACCATGTGGGTTAGCTTCAGTATGAGCTAGTGGGGAAGCTCAGGGCTACAAACTATGCTCCTTCCAAGTCAGCTACACCTGGAGGCAGGGCTGGTGTTTTGCAGCCCTGTCAGGTAGTCATTAGTTAAGGTCTGTTCAGCCTGTATGCAAGAGAGGATGGCCTGGCTTCCATTTGTCTCTCAGCGATGTTCTAGGAGAGGGAGCAGCTATGTGTGGTTATTGTGTGACATTTCCAGCAACCAGGGGATGAGTGCACCAGCTGGGTAAAAGGATCTTGGTCCTGACAGCATCCAGTACAATGGATCCATTTTAGTTAAAATTAATTTGAGGTGGAAAAGAAATAAGGATATTGTTGGTGATTAGTGAGAAATTGGCAATACAAGATAGGAGTCCATATGAAAGTATTGGATATGTGGATATTGGGGGAGGCACTTTAGCACAAAGGTGAGAATGTAAGCCACAAAAAATGAGTTATTGGAAGGCCATGGATAGACAAGAGGGGAACAACCCTTTGGAAAGTAAGTTGGTCACACCCTGATGGAAAGGTAGGTGGATCCTTCCACCTAATAAATGAAAAATGCAAATCAGGTGACTGGTAGAAAATCAAGTGACTGGTAGAAAATCATGCTAGTGTGGGAATTGACGTCGCATTAGGACTGAAAGTCCAGGGAAGATGTTGAAGGGCAATGTATGAAGAAAAGGTTGAGGTGTTTGTTTTTTGTCAATTTAGGGGACATTGGTGGCCTCTGAAGGAATAATTTTCACAGCAGAATAGGGTAGAATGTCAATGGTGAGGGCTAGCAATGCTTTTCACATTTCATGCCATTCTGCTCTGACTAACTCTTAACTCCTCTAGGGCACTTTCTGTTGCAATTTACATGCTACTCATCCCGTCTTGACCTAAAGTTACCCTATGTTCTGGTTGCCTAATGATACCCAACAAATCTCCCAAGATTTAGTGGCATAAGACAATCCTTTGTTATAGTCACCAATCCTGTGGGTGAGGTGTTTGGACAGAAGAGTGGGAATGGCTTGTGTCTGCTTCATGGTGTCTGGGGCTGAAGCTAGAAATCTAAAAGCTGGGCGATTGGAATCATCTACAAGCTCCTTCACTCCCATGTCTGGCAGAGGGTGCTGCCTACTGGCTTGAGGACCTCAGTTCTCTTCTCTGTAATCTAGTTTGAGTTTCTCTTGCATGGTAGCTGGGTTGCTGAGAGATGAGGCATGAACTGTATTTTTCTCCCCACAAACCTACTCTTAAGGTGCTGGAGATGGAACTCAGGGCCTTGTGCATGCTAGGCAAGTGCTCTTCCACAGAGCTATACCCCAGTCCCTTGTATTCTTTTTATGACCTCACCTTTTTATGATTTGTGTAACTTCTCTCATACCCCATTGGCCAGAATAGTCACAGCCCTTGTTCTCCCAGAGGGAGAGTACATGGCCTTAGCCTGGAATGTTAGTCATATGACAAGTAGATCATGAATATATGGATCAATCTTTGAAAAATACAGTAGTCCTCACATACTGGAAGAGGATGCATTCCATGACCCCCAGAAAATGAATAAAACTGGGGATAGTGCCAAACCCTATCTATGCTGTTTTCTCCTCTACATAGCTATGATGAAGTTCAACATATAAATTAGGCACAGTAAGAGATAAACAATAATAACTATGATGAAATACAACAATTATAATAATACATTGTAATAAAAATTATATGAATGTGGTCTTTCAAAATGTCTTACTGTACTGTACTCATCCATCTTGTGATGATTTGAGATGATATGTTGCCTGTGTGATGAGATGAGTTGAGTGAATGACACAGCATTGTGACATAAAATTAGGTTACTACTGACCTTCTGATGGTGTGTCAGAAGGAGGATCATCTGCTATTGAGGATCCTGGATCATGGGGCCATGATGATGTTGGATGGGTAGTCTATATAGCATGGATACCCTGGACAAAGTGATGATTCACATCCTGGGCGTGATAGAGCAGGACAGCACGAGATTTCATCATGCTGCTCAGAACAGCACACAATTTAAAATGTAAATTGTTTACTTCTGGAATTTTCCATTTAATGTTTTGGGGAATAACTGAAATCCCCCCAAAAAATCAAAACCATGGACAGGGAGGACTACTGTAGATAACTGTGGAAGGAAAAAACTCCTTTGATCTATTATCTATTTTTTTCACATACAGTGCATCATTTGATCTTGAAGTAGCTATCATTACCATTTCAGGGTTAAAGAAACTAAGGCTTAGAGGGATAAATTGTCTGCCTCAAATAACTCAATTAGCAAGAGTTCAGCTGTGACATGAACTCAGGTCTCTAGTTTGATGGTGCTTTTATTAAGAACTTGCTTTCTCCAAACAGCAGATAAAATTCCTAGGGGCTGTGTTGTTTCTTCAATAGCCTGGCTTCCTCCATCCTCAGAGCAGCACAGGGCCAACCACAGGGCTATGTCCAGAGGTCCTGTGCTGCTTACTGACTGGTCCTGCATTGATACACATGGAGATTTAATGTGAAGATCTTACATAATTAATTTTTAATATTTTATTTATTTATTTATTTTGATACCAGGGATTGAACTCAGGGGTGTTCAACCACTGAGCTTTGTCCCTATCCTTTTTTTATTTTTTATCATGAGACAGGGTCTCCTTAAGTTGCTAAGGTTATCCTTGAACTTGTGATTCTCCTGCCTCAGCCTCCCATGTCAAGTTGCTGAGATTATAGGCCTGCACCACTGCATCTAACTTCATCTTTTTCATGGGAGCAGGTAAGGGCTAAGACACAGATCTTTATGTGGAATTCATTCTCTGGGATGGTAGAAGGCCAGGAGAAAGTTGCTCCTCATTTTACTATCCAGGTGGTGAGCAGGAAGCTCTTAGGGGGGAATGGGCATTGAGTGGGAACTTCCCAGGAGAGTTCAGGTAAAGCAATCAGACCCCAATCTGCGCAGGGAAAGGGGAAAACCGAGAGAGAAGTGGCCCAGATTCTTCCTGTAGGTTCAGCTCAGAGTGGAGAGAGGAGCCAATTTCTACCCCCCCCCCTCTTCAAGGCAAATCCCAATCCTAGAAATGCTTCATTAGGATCAGGGGGATATCCTGACAAAGGACAGCAGTTGGAGTGGGTGGGACGGAGCTAATCGCCATCAGGAGTGGGTGGTACAGATGTTAACACTTGCATAGGCCTCAAATTTCCGAATCCTGCCTGGGCCTACTCCCCTGCACTCCTCTCCACCACTACCAATCTTTTGACTTTATCTTTTTTAGAAACATCCCTAAGCTAACAGTTTATTTTGGAGATTGCAGATCAGGAAGGGACTCTCAAACCACAATTTCCATTTCTGTTGTAGGGGGAGGAAACATGGGGCTTTCTAACCCTTTGATGCCTGCAAAGTAATAAGGAGGGCTACTGCCTGTTCCAAGTCTACCCTCCTCCCCTGTTGTCCCACACCAGCCCTGCAGAGTCTTTTTAGATATTTTTTATTCTGGTTTCTCCCCATCCTTCCTTCTGCTAAAATATGTCTGTCCCTGAATAGTCCCTCTGAAAGTAGCTCACTATGGCTTCTCATATCACCTTTGCCTCCCGGCCTCAGCTTCATGGATCTTGGTAGGCCAGCCTCAACTGTATCATGTGTGAGTCACCCTTGCTGTTGTTCCTGCCCCACCAATGTGCCTCTTGTCCCACCTCCCCACCCCCCTAGGAATTACTCATGGCTGGAGTCATCAATCCCTCGGGAATGCACCCTCTCCTCCAGGACACCCTTTCTTCCCACATCCTTTATTATTTTGTTTAAACTAACTATTTTGTTCCCCCCACCGTGCATGTTTGTTGGGGAAACTTTGCTAAGTGCAAAGCATACACAAAATGAGAATGCCCATAATTCCACAATCCAAATAGAACTTCCGTTGCCTTTCTGGGGGACTTCTTTCTGTCTGCACAGGGTGCCCTGGTCCAGGCCTTCATGCATGCATCTTGTTCCTTCTACATGAAAGTCTCTCTCACCCTCACTCCTTCACTTGTCCCTCCCTCATTGTATGAGTAATCCATTCATCGTCATTGTCATAAAGGTCACTCTTTGAAAAAACTTTCCTATGCCCCTCAAGTTAGGTCTTCTGTTATATACTCATAATACCAGTTCTTTTCCTTGTAGTATTTGCCACATGTAGGAATTAACCATTATTTTTTAAAAACACGGAGTCATTTTTTAATACCTTTATTTTGTTTATTTTTTAATTTATTTGTTTTTTATGTGATGCTGGGGATCGAGACCAGTGCCTCATGCATGCTAGGCGAGCACTCTACCACTGAGCCACAACCCCAACCCTTAACCATCATTTTGGTCCTCATCTCTAATGTCTATCTTAGCCAATTGACTTGATGTAATGTCTATGACTGGCCTTGTTTGTTCTTTTGTTTCTGTATGTGAGACCCAGCCTCACTATGTCACCCAGGCTGATTTTGAACCCTTGGGCTCAAGTGATTGTCTTACCTTAGCCTCCTGAGTGCTGGGACCATATGTAGTGTCACTGTGCCTTGCATCTTCTTGTTTATTCTAATGGCCCTAGCGTCCACTCTAGCCATCTATATGGAAGACCCAAACATATTGTACCAAGATGCCTTCCTGGAATAACCATGGGCCTGTACTTAGTACTTTATTTATTTACTCAGGTCCTCGAGATGGATCCCAGGAGTGCTTTACCACTGAGTTATATCCCCAGTCCTTTTTATTTTTCATTTTGAGACACAGTCTCACTAAGTTGCCCAGGCTGGCCTTGAAGTTATGATTCTCATGCTGTAGTCTCCTGAGTTGCTGGGATTAAGGGCGTTCACCATTGCACCTGGCTTCTCTCCCTAACAACTTAAAGAGCACCTAAGGGCTCTCTTATCCTTGGGCAATTTATTTTCCCTTTGGTGGTTTCATTCTGTCTGTATCATTGCTTTAAATACCATATATATGCTGAAAATTCTGTACCCCAAGCCTCTTTCCTAGGGCTTCTCCAAAGAAGTATCCAACTGTTTGCTCACTCTGACATTCCACAGACATCTCCAACTAACATATTAAAAATAAACTCCTAGGGGCTGGGGCTGTGATTCAGTGGTAGAGCGCTTGCCTGGCACGTGTGAAGAACTAGGTTTTATCCGCAGCACCACATAAAAATAAAATAAAGGTATTGTGTTCACCTACAACTAAAAAATATAGTAAATAAATAAATAAATAAATAAAGTCCGGGCTGGGGATGTGGCTCAAGCGGTAGCGCGCTCACCTGGCATGCATGCGGCCTGGGTTCGATCCTCAGCACCACATACAAACAAAGATGTTGTGTCTGCCGAAAACTAAAAAATAAATATTAAAAATAAATAAATAAAGAAAGAAAGAAAGTCCTAGTATTTCCCCCTAAAGATGATCTACTTATCTTATTAAGGCAACTGAATTCTTTCAACTGTTCAGGCTTTGGGGTCTACCTCAATGCCCCATTTTCTCTGCATCCAGTCTATCAGGAAATCTTACTTGCTTTACCTTCAAAATATCTAAACTTTGACCACTCCTTACCATCTCTAATGCTGCCACCTTGGTCTAAGCCACTGCCACTTTTCATCAGGATTCCTACTTTCCTAACAACAATCCTGGTCCACTTGCTTCTACCCTTGCTCCTCCACTGCCTGTTTGTAGCAACCAATGTGACATTGTTAAAAACAAAACAAACAAACAAAAATAAATTAAAAAAAAATAAAACAAACAAACAAACCCACAGCCAAAATGCTCTTGTTTACAACTTGGAGTGAATACTAAATTATCTGAAGTAACTGGAAAAAGCCAGCTATCTTTCCTCCTCCTCCATTAGCTCTCAGATCTCATTTCCTCCCACATCCCTCTCACTTATGCTCTCCTTGCAGGCACATTCCCACCTCATGACGTTTGGGCTGGCCATTCTGTCTGTATTGAATGTTGACCCTCCAGATTCCCACTTTCTTTAAGTTATTGCTCAACTGAATAACTTCTCATTGAGGTCTTCTCTGATTATCCCCTTTAAACCTGCAATCCCCACATTCCCTCTCCCCACCATGGAATGCCTAAGCCTTCTTTTCTGTCTCTCTTTCTTTTCTTTTTTCTTTTTTTGGATCTGGGGAAGAAACCTGGGCCTTGTATATGTGAGGCAAGTATTCTACCTCTGAGCTATCCTCCAGTCCTCGAATTCATTTCTTGAATTCCCTTTGCCTTTTAAGGCAATAAATTCAGCTCTCTCCTCTGACCCCCACCAACACCTTCCCCATTCAAACATCTTTGTGTTTGGGTTGTCACTTTTGAGTGTCAGTTTAAATATCAGTTTCTAAGGACAGTCTTCCCTGATACCCCATCCTGTGTTAAGTCCAGTGCTCTTTATTCTTATGTCCTCTTATATGTTCCTATAACCCCTGTTTGTTAAGAGTCATGACTGCATTCTGTGTGTTTCTTCTCTGTCCTGAGCTCCACAGGGCAGGCAGCATCTCTAGTTGGTTGCAGTAACTGCAGGGCTGGTTCAGTGCTGGGCACATAGTAAGTGATCAGTAAATATTAGCTTGTATTGGTACATTCTCAGTAAGTTTCTTTTGATCTGAGTTGTCCTCAAATAGTTTCTCAGATAGTACATGTATTTGTTGTCTAATTTGAGTTGAAATTGTTCAGAAAGATACTCTATGTTTCTTTCTTTAAATCCCCAAACAGCATGAGCTTCTTCATCCAAGAAAATTTCACAAATGATTATTAACTGATCTTCCCATAAAAACATACCCAACAGGCATCACAGCTAAAGTAACAATCTCTAATATGATGAATATTTTTTGGTATTTATCTGCAGTTCCTGGATCTCACCCCATAGCTCTAGTTCTTCTCTCTCTCTCTCTCTCTCTTTCTCTCTCCCTCCCTCCCTCCCTCCCTTCCTTCCTCCCTCCCTCCCTTCCTTCTTTTCTCTTTTTGTACCAAAGATTGAACCCAGGGGCACTTAATCACCGAGCTACAAACTTTTTTTTATTTTGAGACAGGGTTTTGCTAAATTGCTTATGGCCTTGCTAAGTTGCTGAGACTGGCTTTGAACTTAGGATCCTCTTGCCTCAGCCTTCTGGGCCACTGGGAACCTTTGTTCTTTTCTAAGTGACAAGAATGATGTTGGGGGTTCTTTAGACCTCAAAAGCAGGCCTCCGAAAGCAGAGATTAAAGGAAGAGGTGCATCATGGTGTGACTGTGTGGTTTGCACAGACACACAGGCTCACCTTCTTTGGTTCCCAGAGAGTGTTTGCTGCTTTCTCCTTCCACATTTTTCTACTCTCCTTTCATCTGCTCCTTTTTCTCCCCAAGGCAGTCCAAACAAACTGGAATTTCTTTTCCCCAGGGCAGCCTCTAGCAACTCCAATCTTAAATTCTCTGAATTCATTTTGATAGTACATGATACAAACCTATTGCAGACGTCCTTCTGCCAGTGAGGGAGGAATGCAGGAGAATCTGAATTGACAGACCTTGCTATTCGTCCTTACTTAGACTATTTTATTTATTTGTTTTTTCAGTGCTGGGAATTGAACCCAGGGTCCTGTGCATGCTAGGCATGTGCTCTACCACTGAGCTTCATCCCCAGCCCTTTTCTACTTTACTTTATTCTCACTAAGTTCACCCAGGCTGTCCTAGAACTTGAGATCCTCCTGCCTCAGCCACCTGAGTAGCAAAGATTATAGGCCTGTGCCACCACAACTGGCTAGAGACAATTCTGTTGCAAGGTGAGGGTCTGATATTCTTCTTTTGCACGTGTACATCTATTTGTCTCAACATTAATATGCTTTTTTACAGATGAATAAATTTTAAATTATATAAGAAAAGGCCTGTTTTTGTTGACCATTGTCTCCTTGGGATTCGCTTAGCTCCATGAAGAACAAATACAAGATGCTCAATAAATATAGGTTGAATGAATGAATATATGAGCGACCAAGACTCAGAGGTTAATAAATTGCATAGGTTGGTCAGCTGGAAAATGGCTGAAGAAAAAGAGAGGAACGAGAGACAGGTAAGCAAGAAATGAAAGACAGAGACCAGGCAGAGATACACAGGAGAGTTATTTGTTAGACCTGACAAAAAAAAAAAAAAAGGCATCTCTTTATAGAAGAGAGAGGCAAAACAGGCTTGGGTTCTGGGATTTTTTTTTTTAATAGGACAGGCTCAAGAATCAGAGCCAGGCAAGTCCTAATGAGGGCAGTTAAGTATTGGGTTGGTATGAGGGAGTGGTGAGCCATTCTCAGAAAGGCCCTTGGGTAGGAAAGTGAAACTTTTTCCTTAAAATGGTGGCTGTCACTTAAAATGGCTGTTCAAATATTAGGCAAGGACCTTATAGTGGCCAGACAAGATTCACACCCAAATTCTTGCACTCCCTTCCTCCCTTCTGCTGGGGTCTTGCTATGTTGCCCAGACCTGGCCTTGAATTTGGTAATCTGCTTGCCTCAGCCTCCCAAGTAGCTGGGACTATGGGCGTGTGCCATCATGCCTTGCTTCATTCATTGCTAATTAAAGAGTTTGGTGGGTTTTTTTCTTGTTTGTTTGTTTTTTGGTACTGGGAATTGAACTCAGGGCCACTCAACCACTTAGCCAAATCCCCAGCCCTATTTTGTGTTTTATTTAGAGACAGATTCTCACTGAGTTGCTTAGTGCCTCACTAAGTTGCTGAGACTGGCTTTGAGCTCCTAATCCTCCTGCCTCAGCCTCCCCAGCTGCTGGGATTACAGACATGTGCCACCACGCCCAGAATTAAAGAATTTTTGTACTTCTAAATTTCTGAAACTTTCTTAAGTTACCAAAAGCTCTTTGTTACAAGAAGACATATTTTCTCCAAGTTTCATTTGCTAGCACTCCCTGTGTCATAACAATTATTCCAAAATTAAATACGCTCAGTGGTGAAGCATCCCTAGGTTCAATCCCCAGTATCTAGGGCGGGGGGAAGGGAATAGGTTTTTATAAAGGGCAATTTATTATTAATTTAATGTTAACCACAATCTACTGAGAATTAAGGAGAGATAAAAGTGTTCTTTCCCTCTTCTGACCAGGCAGGACTTTGTTTTCTTGAAGTTGTGTTTCCTAATCCCTGAAGGATTAGAGATTTGTACGTTTTAGAAGAAGGAAGGAGAATCACTCTGGGTGGGGCTCTAAGGCAACTCACCCTAAGTAAGACTTGTTTTTGGAAGGTTCTGGATAGTCTCTGAAGGAAAAACACGGGACAGGAGTTCACCTCTTTGTTGACTCCTGGACCTCTGAGGACTCAGAAAAAAGAGGCAGGGTGTAGTTTCTTCAGGGTATAAAGAGACCTGAGCCTGCTCCAAAGCAGCCCTGCAGATGACTGGCTGCCAGGGGGTGTGAGAACTGGGCTGGAGGCTCACCAGGCACTTTGAGAGCCTCAGCCAAGGCTCCCCCAACCCCAGCCAGATCAAGACTATAGAGAAGCACTAAAAATATGATGTCCAGTCAATGCCCAGAGTAATATAAAAAACAAAAGCAAAACCCCCACAACTACATGACCAAAGCAGTTAGGGACAGGCTACAGACTTGTGACTTCTCCTAGAAGCATGACTACTTTGGTGGTTTCCTCCTCCTCCTCCTCTTCCTCTTTTTCTTCTCCCCTGCCTCCCCCTTCTCCTCCTCATTCTCTTCCTCCTCCTCCTCAAATTTTAAATTATTTGCAGAGTTTAAAAAAATTTTTTTTGTCTATTTCTCTCCTGATTTTGCTGATCCCTTGCTTTGGTTATCAGAAACTTCCAGAGTGGCCTGAGATCAAGGGACTCCCACAGGCCTGGGCAGAGAGCAGGCAGTTACCAGATTGTTGTTTCTTCAGCACTGCGTATGCCTGGGCATCTTGTATGACCAAGGAGATTAGCTAAAAACTGTCAGACACTGGAGTTCCAATGATGGTCAGAGCTGAAGCCAGAATGGATGAGTGAAACAGGACATTATTTGTAGTTCAAGGGCTGTGGAGCAGTTATACTGATAAGAGATACGGGCATATGTGCTTATGTACACATTTATATTTCTAGATAGAGAAGGAACTAGGAATAATATGGCCCATGGAAAGTAGGGCTGGGCCTGCTTTTTTTTTAAATTTTATTTTTAGACTCTTTGAGTTCTTTTTTTTTTTTTTCAACCATTGAACAGATGTTATTTGTACAATAAGAATTAAAATGACAGCAACAATAAACACATCAGATTGCTAAATTCTTTAAGCAACAGGATAGCTGGAGACTGCTTTCCAGGAGGGGTGAGCTTGTGACCCATGCCTGGCCCATGACAGTGAGGGGCAGGGATGCCTTCCAGCTGTGGTGTGTCCTCATATCCTGGGGGCAGCTGGAGAGGAGGCTTAACACAGAGTAGAGTGTGTAGCGTACCCAGATGAACAGGCCTGTTGCTAAAAAGTTCCTTCATTTGGTCAAGGAGCAGCCATTTGATGCCTATGTACCAGGAACTGGGAGTCTAAGGGTAAGCAAAATAGACTGAATTCCTTGACTCTCCTACCTAGAGTCTAGGGGAAGCATGTCTGGATCCCCTGGCCCAGGAAAACAGGGGAGTGTTAGTCATAGAGGGCTGAGGACAATCCCCAGGCCCTGTGTGGTGCAGGGTGGGTGCCAGGGGTATCTTTTCAGGGCAGCCAGTTCCTTTGAGATTCCTTTGAGGAACTGGTCTCAGCTGTTTGAAGGGCTGGAAGGATTTTGGTTGTTCCTTTGTTTGTAGTACTGGGGATTGAACCTAGGTCACTCTGTCATACCCCGGGCCCTTTTTATTTCTTATTTTAAGACAAGATCTCTCTAAATTGCCAAGGCTAGCTTTGAATTTACAATCCTTGCCTCAGCCTCCTAAGTACATGGGACTGCAAGGGTGTGCCACCTTACCTAGCTAAATATATTATTTTATTTATTTATTTGGTACCAAGGATTAAACTCAGGGGCACTGGACCACTGAGCCACATCCCCAGCCCTATTTTGTATTTAGAGACGGGGTCTCACTGAGTTGCTAAACACCTCACTGTTTCTGAGGCTGGCTTTGAACTCATGATCTTCTTGCCTCAGGCTCCCGAGACACTGGGATTACAGGTGTGTGCCACTGTATTGGACTAAATATATTATTTTAATTTAAAATTTTATTTATTTAGAGAGGCCCTTAAGCAACTTAGTGACCCTGTCTCTAAACAAAAAACAAAAAAGGGCTGGGATGTGGTTCAGTAGTTAAGCACCACTGCTGGGTTCAATCCCTGGTAATAAATTAATAAATAGATAAAAAATAAAAATTATATTTAAAAAGTAACATATAGTAAAGTGAACTTTATTTAATGTACAATTCCATGAATACAACTCATGTGAAGATTCATGTAATCACACCCACAATCAAGTTACAGAACCAGGGCTGGGGATATAGCTCAGTTGGTAGGGTGCTTGCCTCGCATGCACAAGGCCCTGGGTTTAGTCCCCAGCACCACACACACAAAAACAACAACAACAACAAAACCCAGAACCAATCTACTCTCCCTGAAAATTTCCTTTGTAGTCATATCCTTCTTCCTACTCCCTGTGAATCCCTTAATCAATTCTCTCTCGCTCTAGTTTTGTCTTTCAAAATTTCACATAAATGGAATCTTAGTGTGTAACCTTCAAGTTTTGTATATATCAATAATTTGTTTCCTTCTTTCTCCTCCTCTTCTTCCTCCTTTTCTTCCTCTTCCTCCTCCTCCTCCTCTCCCTTCTGTGAGCTAGAGTCTCACTATGATGCTCAGGCTGCTCTTGAACTCATGGACTCAAATGATCCTCTCACTTCAGCCTCCCAAGCAGCTGAGGTTACAGGTGTGTGTCTTTTTTTTTTTTTTTAAATATTATTTATTTATTTATTTTAGTTTTTAGGCAGACACAACATCTTTGTTTGTATGTGGTGCTGAGGATCGAACCCGGGCCGCACGCACGCCAGGCGAGCGCTCTACCACTTGAGCCACATCCCCAGCCCCCAGGTGTGTGTCTTAAGAGGATCTTTTGCATGGTGAATATTTTTATTTTGATGAAGTTTCCTTTTTATTATTTATTTTTATTGAGATATAACAGCTGCACAGCAAAGTATGTAACTTAATGCTTTGACTATATTCCTTATTGCTTTGAAACTTACAAGATTTCTTTTCCCTAACCTTCTTTTCCCTTTCTCCTCCCTGCTCTTTTCCCTAATCTTCTCCTTCTTGATCTCTCCTCCCTAATCTCATTTTCTCTGAATCACTTCCTCTTTTTTTTTTTTAAGAGAGAGTGAGGGAGAGAGAGAGAAAGAGAGAGAATTTTTTTAATATTTATTTTTTGGTTTTCGGCGGACACAACATCTTCATTTGTATGTGGTGCTGAGGATCAAACCCGGGCCGCACGTATGCCAGGCGAGCACGATACCACTTGAGCCACATCCCCAGCCCCTCTGAATCACTTCTTTAAAAGCCTCTTGTAGTGGGGCATGATGACACGTCTGTAATCCCAGTGTCTTGGGAAGCTGAGGGAGGAGTTCAAAGCCAGCCTCAGCAATGGCGAGGTGCTAAGCAACTCAATGAGACTCTGTCTCTAAATAAAATACAAAATAGGGCTGGGGATGTGGTTCAGTGATCGAATGCCACTGAGTTCAATTCCTTGTATTCCCACCACCACCACCACCACACACAAAAAGCCTCCCGTTCCTGCTGATGGGAAGAATCATAGCCTTTAGGACAGGAGTCCCCTGTGTTTCTCCTTTGCTAGCAAAGCAATAAACCTTCTTTTTCATTTTTCTTAAAACCATGTCCTCATTATTGGATTGGCATCGGAATGAGGACCAAGCTTTCAGCAATATTACCATAGATTGGTTTTTCCTAGAAAGTCTTTAATGACAAGTGTTCTAATTTTATGACCTGTTTTTGTCTTGGAAATTGGAAGCCTTCCATTCTCTTGGAGAGACATTCTGATGCCCCTTAAAGATGCTGGTAAACAAAGGCTAGCAAGGCAAGACTCACAGCAGACTCCAAAAAGTGAGTAGAAAATGGCAGCAAAGGCCTAGATACCCTAAAAATCCAGAGAAGTGGGAAGGACTTTGGGTTAGTGTCTTTCTCTGACATTTACTGCATGTTTGTTAACAAAGAACATGAGCTTCTTGGCCCTCTGACACCTCATCTTAGAACAATAATATCCACCATGAGCCAGGTTGGTGGCATGCACTTTTTGTGTCAGCTATTCAGAAGGCTGAAGTGGGAGGATCACTTGAGCCCAGGAATTTGAGGCCAGCCTTGGCAACATAGTAAAACCCGTTTCAGGGCTGGGAATGTTGCTCAGTGGTTGAATACTTGCCTAGCATGCACAAGGCCCTGGGTTCAATTCCCAGAACAACAACAACAACAACAACAACAACAACAAAAACACTCAAAATAATAATAATTAGCAGCTCAGGAGGCTGAGGCAGGAAGATTGCAAGTTTAAAGCCAGCCTCAGCTACTCAGTGAGGCCCTAAGCAACTTAGCAAGAAGACCCTGTCTCAAAATTAAAAAAAAAAAAAGTTTGGGGATGTGACTCAGTGGTAATGTTACTGAAAGCTCAGTCTTTGCTCCTAATGCCAATCTAAAATGAGGACATAATTATAAGAAAAAGGAAAAAGAAGGTTTGTTGCTTTGCTAGCAAAGGAGAAGCACAGGGAACTCCTGTTCCAGAGGCTGTCATTCTGCCCATCAACAGGAACTGGGGGGTTTTAAAGAGGTGGTTCAAAGGTGACAATCTCTCTCTGGAGTTGTAATTTACTTGTTAATTTGGGAGAGTCATTTCTGAGATCTTCCAGTGCCACCCCCAAGTCTGAATTACTTCATTCCTGTGGTGGGTGTGTGCTCAAGAACAGATAATTCTGTCTGTCTAGAGGAAGAAAAGTAATCCTCTTCCCCTGAGATTAGGGAGGGGAGGACATTAGGGAAAAGGCAGGTTTGGGAAGAGGAAGAGAAAGAAACAGGTCCTTTAAAAATTAAGTCTCGGGGCTGGAGATGTGGCTCAAGCGGTAACGCGCTCGCCTGGCATGCGTGGGGCACTGGGTTCAATCCTCAGCACCACATAAAATAAAATAAAGATGTTGTGTCCACCAAAAACTGAAAAAAAAAAAAAGTCTCAGTGGCAGAGCAGCAAGGGCTATATTCAAAGTACAAGGTATTACATTTCCCTACTGTCAATTTCTGCGTTTCATTTCTATGGGAAAATGGGCAACAATATCTCTAAACTACTTCCTGCTGAGAGAAAAGGAAGTTGTTGGGGATGTCATTCTATTTAAATCTTACCAATTAACCTAAGCATAGCTGTGACTTATTTTGGCTAATTAAAATATGTTCTTCTATGTAAATAGTCTTTTTTTTTTTTTTTTTTTACTGGGAATCTAACCCAGGGACAATTTACCTCTGAGCTACATATGCAGTCCTTTTTGTTTTTTGAGACAGGGTCTTATTAGGTTGCTTAGGGCCTTGCTAAATTGCTGAGGATAGCCTTGAACTTGCAATTCCGGTTTTTTTTTTTTTTTTTTTTGTGGTACTGGGGATTGAACCCAGGGCTTTGTGCATGCAAGGCAAGAACTCTACCAACTGAGCTATATCCTCAGCCCTTGAACTTGCAATTCTGTCTCAGCCTCCAAAGCTGCTGGGAGTACAGGTATGCATTACTTTGTCTGACTCTATATGGAAGTCTTAAATGCTAGTGAGTGCTTTTCCACATCCTTTCCTTCTTCTACTGTAGTAACTGAATAGTTGTATCTAGATAGCAGATACTCTCCACCCTGGTCCTGGAGTTAGAACAGTGACAGCTCAGAGCAAAACCTCAGTGAACCCACCATGTACATATGGCAGGAACATAAAATAGATCTTTGTTGCTTAAAGTCACTGGGACCTGGGAAATATTTGTTACTGAAGTATAACCTAGCCTTTAATGATGTACCATATTACAGATTTATTACTAAGATTATATGAAATAAATTGCATGAAACTTCTTGGTGCATAATAAGGCTTGTTTTTTTTCTTCCTTTCAAACTCTCCCTTTTAAGGAGTCATGAGCCCAGGATTATTCTTACCCAATCTAGAGTCCTGCTTGAGAAGCGAGATATCAGGCAATCACTCATTCACAAAAAAGAGAAGGGGAAAGGATATAAAGCAAAAAAGGGTACAGAAATAGACAAAGCCAGGAAGAGAAACAAAGTGATAAAGAAGGAAAGACAAAATATAAGAAGAGAGAAGTACAGAGGATGCCTCCATCCAGACCCTAACTCTAAGAAAAAAACAACAGCTAAGGCAAACAGAAACTGTATCTATTTGTTTATCCCAACCCCAGGCAAACATCTTTATTATGTTAGGGTTACAAACTAGCTTGACTCTCAGCTCCTGGTTGTGCATTTATCAGTCTTTGCTCACAGTTGGCCTGCCCAATGATGGACAGCCACAAGGAATAAAGAGAGAAGGGGAACCAGGCCCTGCATCAAGGAGTTAAAGAGGGTTTTCTGGACATCATGAATCTGAGTCTTGGAGGATAGCTGGGAGGTACCAAGGGCAAGATTCACAAATGGAAAGAGAAAAACATGCAGGGCAGAAGGGCAGGAGCCAGGTAGAGGGCATGAGGAGCTGCAGTTTGGGTTGCTGCTGTCTTGATGAAAGGCAATGGACAGCAGGAGACAAGGCTGGAGAGAGACCCAGGGGCCTATCGCAGAGACGCAAATGTCATGTTTAGACATTAGTCTTTCCATGGACAGGCTATGGGAGATTTGGGCTGTTAAACAAGGAAGTGACAGATTTAGCTTCTGCTAAATTGCTCTGCTCTCTGGGTAAATAGTAGGTTGGGACTGCATCTCTTTGCATGAGGTGTCTTGGGAGTGGGCTGAATGCGCAGCCTAGAAGATGCAGGTGGACAAGATAGCCTCAGAACATCCTAGTCAATGCCGAGAGAGTGGAATAGTTTTATAGGCTCCATCTAGAGCATGTCATCCTCCCCACAATCTGTGGCTTAGATATTTTTCTTTCTTTCTCTCCTTTTCTCTTTCTTTATTGTGAAAACATTAAAAATCTTTTCTTTTAGCTCTTTTTTGATATTTATTTATTTATTTATTTTTGTAATAGAGATTGAAGTCAGGGGTGCTTTACCACTGAGCTATATTCCTGGCCCTTTTTATTTTTTTAGACAGGGCCTTGCTGAGTTGCTGAGGCTGGTCTCAGACTTGTGATCCTCCTGTCTCAGTCTCCCAAGTAGCTGGGATTATAGGCATGTGTCACCACACCCGACTCTTAGCTCGCTGAAATACATGATGCATTATTGTTAACTATAGTCAACCTACTACTGTATAGTAACACACTACATCTTCTTAGTACTCATTGATCAAACTTACCCCATCCCACTCTTCCCATTTAGTCTCCACAGACTCTTATATTTACCATCTCAATTTCAACTTTTTAAGATTTCATATATAAGGTGGGCTGGTGATACACACTTGAGATCTCAGAGGCTCAGGAGGTTGAGGCAGGAGGATTGCAAATTCAAAGCAAGCCTCTGCAACTGAGCAAAGCCCTAAGTAATATAGAGATCCTGTCTCCAAACTAAAAAAAAAAAAAAAAATTATAAGGGCTAGGGGATGTAGTTCAGTGACAAAGCACCCCTGGGTTCAATCCCCAGTTTGAAAAAAAAAAAATCCACATATAGGTGAAATGATACAATATATTTTTTAATTTGACCTACATTTATTTATTTATTTTTCAAAGTGGTGCTGAGGATTGAACCCAGTACCTCACCCAGGCTAGGCAAGCACTCTATCACTGAGCTACAATTCCAGCCCTGACAATATTTTGATAGGATACTTGTCTTTCTGAGTTTGGCTTAATAAACTTAATGTAGTTATCTCCAGTTCTATTTATGTCTCAAATGACAGGAGTTCATTCTTTTTATGGGTGAATAGTATTCCATGGTGAATGTTTACTACATTTTCTTTATCTATTCATCAGTTGATGGACACTTCAGTTGTTTCTGTTTCTTGACTATTTTTCAACAGTGCTGTAAAAACACTGGAATGCTGATGCTTCAACAAATGATTTCATTTCTTTGGCTATATGCCCAGAAGTGGGATTGCTGGATTATATAGTAGCTTTATGTTTGTACTTGGGATTGAACTCAGGGGCACTCAACCACTGAGCCACATCCCCAGCCCTATTTTGTATTTTAATTAGATACAGGGTCTCACTGAGTTGCTTAACACCTCACTTTTGCTGAGGCTGGCTTTTGAACTCGCAATCCTCCTGTATCAGCCTCCAGAGCTGCTGGGATTACAAGTGTGCACTACTGTGCCCAGCTTCTTTGTGGTTTTGAGTGCATTTCCCTGATGATTAGAGATGCTGTGCATTTTTTCATGTACTTGTTATCTATTCATGGATCTTTTTAAAAGAAATGTCTATTTAGGTCTGTTAGTCATTTTGCAATTTAATTTTTTGTTTGTTTGGTTTTTGTTGTTGAGTTCCTTATATATTCTGGATATTAACCTTTGTCAGATGTATAGTTTGCAGATATTTTTCTCTCATCCTGTACATTGAATTTCACTCCATGATTGCTTCCTTTGTTGTATAGATGGGTTTTAGTTTGATCTAGTTTCATTGCTTATTTTTACTTTTGTTTCCTGTGCTTTTGGTGTTGGGTCAAAAGAAGAAAAGAAAAGAAAAATACTTTCTCATTTCAATGTCCTGAAGTAGTTCTCATGTTTTCTTCTAGTAGTTTCATGGCTTTAATTTATTTTGAGTTTATTTTTAAACTGGTGAGAGATAAGGGTCTAATTTCATTCTCCTCTATGTGGTTACCCAATTTCCTCAGCACCATTTATTGAAAAGACTGTCCTTTCACAACACCTGTATTTATTTATTTATTTGGTACCAGGGATTGAACCCATGGGTGCTTTGCCACTAAGCCTCATCCCCAGCTCTTTTTATACTTTTTATTTAGAGACAGGGTCTCACTAAGTTGCTTAAGGCCTCACTAATTTATTGAGGCTGGTTTTGAATTTGTGATCCTCCTGCCTCAGCCTCCTGAGCCGCTGGGATTACAGGTATGCACCACCACGCCTGGTCAACACCTGTATTTTTATCATTTGCATTTTGACTGTGAGGTAATCAGGCACAGAGAGGTTAAGCCATGCCTCCCAGCTGCAGAGCTAGCCATAGGCAGATCCACCCTCACACAGCCTGGCTCCAGGATCAGCCTGTAAACACTCTCATCAGGCCTCCCAGGATCTGCTCCTCTTGGGGAAGCCTCTCACAGACGTGGAATTTTGCACTGGCAACAGCTCCAAGTTTATGAAATCTCTCACATAGACGATTTCACAGTAGCCTTGCAACAATAGTTCCTGTGAGGTCGATATTATTCATAGTTTTAAAAAAATCGCCTGAAGAAAATCCAAACGTCAGAGGTTAGGAGGCTGAACTCCTACTCAGACTTGCGTCTTCTGACTCTAAGTCCAGTGCTCAGGCCTCGTGGTATTAGTCAGTTGACGCTAAGGCCAGCCTCATACTCCACACTTTTTCAGGGTTGAAGGCCAGGGCACGTCTTTCCACTACTACTCAGCTGCCTCCTGTCTAGGAAAATGCTTTTTTGGGCCCAGAGAGACAGCCACAGAGAAATGTGTTGTTGGCATCGATTTCCTATTGTTGGGCAATGGTTTCCGCCATCTGGACCAGGTGACGTCAGTGGTCTGGATTTCAGCCAGTGTTCTTTGGCCCAGGAAACAGACTTCCGGCTGGGTGGGCTCTGAGCCATCTCTGACCTCCTGGAGGGAAGGTCTCTCAAGTTGCCAAGAGAGGAACTGAAAAATGAGATCTCAGGGAAGATTTTACTACAGGAAATCAGGTAAACATGGGAAAGAGAAGTTCGGGGGACCCTGGGGATGGGCGAGCAGGGAGCCCTCCATGGGGTCTGGGGTCTTTCTCAGGGCAAGAGAGGAGGATTCAATGATCACACTAGGAGGTTGAAAATCTTGTGACTAACAGACTCAAGTAAATAGAGGGTGGATGAGAGCAAAGGTAAGCAAAGCTAAGGAAATCTGGGAAAAGATACACAAAGATAAAATGCAGAAGGTTAAACATAGGCCAAGAATAGAATGATGATCCCAATCCTCGTGCACTTTTCTGTGGGCTCTAAATCCTGAACTAAGTGGTAACACAGGAATATAAGCAGCATTTACCTTTTTTTTTTTTTTTTAGCATTTACCTTTTTGAATTACAAAAGTATACCAGTTTAAAAAAAAAAAAGATAAATGAATTAAAGTAGAAAGTTAAATTTTCCCCCCACCCACCCTTCCTCATTCCCCACACCCACCCTCCCTCATTCCCCACACCTCTCCCGCCTGGTTCATAAATACTGTTACTCTTCTGAGCCGTTTCTTTCTTTCTTTTTCTTTTCTTTCTTTCTTTTCTGAGCCACATCCCCAGCCCTTTATTGTATTTTATTTAGAGACAGGGTCTTACTGAGTTGCTTAGTGCCTCACTTTTGCTGAGGCTGGCTTTGAACTTGTGATCCTTCTGCCTCAGCCTCTGCACCACAGCTCTGGCTCATCTGAGCCATTTCTTCTGTCAATATTCATATCCTTTAATCCTCACAATGACTCTGTGAGGTAAGTACTGTATGCCTCCTTTTGGGGTGATGGACATTGAACTGAGGAGTGCTCTATTACTGAGCTACACCCTCAGTCCTTTTATTTTTTTATTCAGAGATAGGGTTTTGCTAAGTTGCTGCGGCCGACATTGAACTTGGAATCCTCCTTACTCATCCTCCAGAGTAGCTGGGATTATAGGTGTGTGCCCCTGCACCTGGCATTATATCTCTATTTTTAAAAAACTGTGGTAAAGTATATATAAGATTTACCATTTTAACCATTTTTAAGTGTGCAGTTCAGTGGCATGAAATTTTCCCACATTGTTATGCAACCATCACCACATCCATCTCCTGAGTGTTTTCTTCTGTCCTATCTGAAACTCTGTGCCCAGGAAGCAATATCTTCTCATTTCTCATGGGGCTCAGCTCCTGGCAACCACCATTCTACTTTCTGTCTCCTTGAATTTAACTGCCCTAGGTACCTCTCTTAAGTGGACTCCTTGAAGTTTTATTTTTTCCTTATGTGACTGACTTTTATTTCACCTAACTAATGTCTTCAAATTTCATAGCAAGTGTTAGAATTTTCTTTCCTTTTAAGAGTGGGTAATAGTCCATTCTCTCTGTCTCTACCTCTTGCATGTTCTTTCTCTTTTGTTTTGCCATTCGTCTATTAATGGGCACAGACTGCTTTTACTTTTTGGCGATTGTGAATAATGCTGCTATGAACATAGGTGTACAAGTATCTATTCAAGTTATGCCTTTATTTTGGTACTGGGGATTAAACCTAGGGATGCTTTATCACAGAGCTACAACCCCAGTCCTTTTATTTTAAATTTTGAGATAGTTTCTGGGTCTGGCCTCTAACTTGAGATCCTCCTACCTCAGCCTCCCCTGTTGATTACAGGTATACACTACTGCACCTGGCTATGACTTTTTTTTTTTTTTTTTTGGTACCAGGGATTGAACTCAGGGGCACTTGACCACTGAGTCACATCCCCAGCCCTATTTTGTATTTTATTTAGAGACAGTGTCTCACTGAGTTGCTTAGAGCCTCACTTTTGCTGAGGATGGCTTTTTCTTTTTAATTTTTTTTTTTTTTAGTTGTTGTACTTTTTTTTTTTTTATGTGATGCTGAGAACCCAGTGCCTCACCCATGTGAGGCAAGCACTGTTCCACTGAGCCACAACTCCAGCCCCTTGAGGCTGGCTTTGAACTCTGGATCCTCCTGCCTCAGCCTCCTGAGCCACTGGGATTATAGGCATGCATCACTGTGCCCACCTGACTTTATTTGTAATAGTAGTTTTATAGAGATATAATTTGCATATTATACAATTCACCTTTTAAAATGTTCTATGAAATGTGTTTATTTTATTCACAGAGTGGTGCAACCATCACCACAATCAATGCTAGAGCATATTCATCAGCCCCAAAAGACCTCATACCCATTAGAGTCACTTCCAATTTCTCCACAGATCTCTCCCACCCTAGGCACAGCAAACATAATCTACTTTCATCTCTATAGATTTGTTTATTCTGGACACCCTTCCTTCCTTCCTTCCTTCCTTCCTTCCTTCCTTCCTTCCTTCCTTCCTTCCTTCCTTCCTTCCTTTTCTTTTGGTGTGTGTGGGGGGGAGGTGCTGGGTACTGCATTACATTCCCAGCCCTTCTTTTTAATTTTGGGACAGGGTCTCACTAGATTGCTGAAGCTGGCTCAAGCTTGCAATCTTCCTGCCTCAGCCTCCCAAGTAGCAAGGATTACAGTCCTGTGCCACCACACCCAGCTTGAGACAATTTTTGTCTGGGTTGTGATGTGGGGGTCTGATATCCTTTTTGCATGTGTACATCCATCTGTCCCAGCATTAATATGCTTTTTTTTAAACAGATGAATAAATAATAAGTTATATCAGAAAAGGCCTGGTTTTGTTGACCATTATCTCCTTGGGATTCACTTAGCACCGTGCAGGACAAATACAAGATGCCCAATAAATACAGGCTGAATGAATGAATATATGAGTGACCGAGACTCAGAGAAATTAATAAGTTACATAGGTCAGTCAGCTGGAAAGTGGCCAAACAAGGTTCACACCCAAATCTTTGCATTCCCTTCCTTTCTTCTGCCTGGGTCTTGCTATGTGGCCCAGACATGGCCTTGAACTTGGTGATCCTCCTGCCTCAGCCTCCCAAGTAGCTGGGACTATGGGCATGCGCCATCATGCCTTAATTCATTAATTGCTAATTTGTACTTCTAAATTTCCTAAACTTTCTTAAGTTACCAAAAGTTCTTTGCCACAAGAAACCAGATTTCCTCCAAATTCCATTTGCTGCAGCTCTCTATGTTATGACAATTATTCCATTGTGAACAATCAAACTTCTCAAATATGGTGTTTGTTTCCCTCTTCCCTGTGGCTCCTCTCCTACCCCAGCCACAAAGATTCCGCTTCCTTCTATGGTGGTTTAGTAGTTGGAAAGTTCTAAATATCTGACCAAGCCTCCTGCTGTACAATTGTGCCATAAATCTTTATGAGTGTTTGAGTAACAATTTTTACAGGAGCTGGTGTGCCGTGGGAGGCATTTGGGGTATGCAGGAAGCTTGGTGCGCTCTGCCCTGTGTGAAGTGCAGCCTTGTGAAGCCAGATGTCCTTGCTATGGGCTTGATATGCTCCCTTTGGGGGCCTTAGTTTCTGATTCTGGGTATTGCTGCTATTTTGGAGGAAAATGAAGCCAGGTGACATAAACCCCAGCTATAGAAAAATGTGTTGAATTCACCTCTTGGAATCAGGACCAGGGATAAATTTGAAGGGAGGGGTCTAAAGTTAAGCAGAAGCTGGGGTAAATTGGATTGATTTACCTGCCCCCACCTCAATAGTATAAGTTTGGGCTCCCCCCATTGGAATCTTTAGAAAAATCTTTTAACTATAGAAAAATTAGGAAGAGGCAGGAGGAAAAAAAAAAGAATATTTATTTATTTATGGTACTAGGGATTTAAACCAGAATGCTGAACACTCTACCACTGAGCTATACCCCCAGTCCTTTTTTTCTTTTCCTTTTTTTTTTTTTTTTTGAAACAGATTCTCACTAAATTGCTGAGGCTGGCCTCAAACTTGTGATCCTCCTGCCTCAGCCTCCAAGTCACCAGGATTTGCTAGCATAGTGGGCAAGAAAGAATATTTATTGATAGCTTGCTCAGAGTATATTTATGTAGCTCATATTATCCTCAAAGTAATCCTATAGGTAGGTATGATCAATCCTATCTTGCAAGTTGGATGCTGAAACTTGCCCAAATGCACACAGTGATTTAAGCCTGGAGCTTTCCTGACTCCTCCAAGTCCATACTCTTTCCAGTACCCTGAGCCAAAGTAGCCAGCATGCAGAAACAGCTCTGAGGTCCCCTCCCTTCTTCCCTCCAAGGGATCTATTACTCATTTTGTCAAGACATCTTGGAACCTAGGGAAGCTCTTGTGATTTGTCTGAACCAGTGGGTGTTCTGGAGCTGGCTCCGGCCAGCTGGTGAGAGTGGCTGTTAAACCTTCAGGAATTTGGAAGCTGCTTATTCCACTGTTAGTGGTTGGAAATCTGTCATGGAAGGGCTGTTTCTATCATTTTATACCATAAAAATTGGTAACTGGTATAAATTGGGGACCCCCACCTCCCCCACGGGCTGATTTATCAACATATCACTATCCTGGACTTTTCTCTTGAGGTCATAAATACCCCTAAGAGCATTAACCTTAGGACAGGGCCTTTCCCCACTGGTCACAACCTGTCAGCTGCAGGCCAAGGAACCAAGGAAGTATGGACACATCTGCTAGGGAATGAGGAAGTGTGAGAGAGAAGAGGCTATAGAACATTCGTTATTTATACATCAACCAAATACCAATGTTTTTATTCATGGGGATTTCTTGGGGGAGGGGTTTATGGTTGTAATTAGAGCATAAAAGGGGAGATCTAATTCATGAGGAAACTAGAGATGTGCCCCATGGGGGTGGAGCTGTGTAACATGGGGAGAGGGTGCCTCCTCTTTTGTGGAAGATGGTAGACCTTGAGCCTGGGGTCCTGTAGTGGGAAGCAGTTTGTAGACCATATTCCCCACCAACTACAGTTGGGATCTTTTTGCCTGCCTGGTGGTGCCCTGTGTCTGACAGGGCTCCCAGATGACCAGGGGCTACAGGGGCCTGCGGAGAGCAGAAAACTTTGAGCACCAGGAGAATAAAGTTCCAAATCTCACTCTGACTCTGCTTTGGGTCATCTCCATCTGAAGACTAGAGTCAGAGGCTGTAGATCCTGCTTTAGATGCTGCAAACAAGTAGTGACCTCCCATAATAAAAGAATCCTTCATGGTGAGCTGTGGAAGGGAGCATCTCCATGAGAGGAAGCCATGTCCAAAGAGGTTTCCCTGTCCCTTTGGGGGGTGGGGTGCGGGGGTGGGGAAGATTAGGGATTAAACCCAGAGGGATTTACCACCTAACTGCCTCCTCTTCCCTTTTGACTTTTTACTTTGAGACAGAGTCTTGCAAAATTTCTTTGGGCTTCACTAAGTTCCTAAGGTTGGCTGTAAACCTGCAATCCTCCTGCCTCAGCGTCCTGAGCTGCTAGGATTACAGGTATGTGCCACTGTACCAATCTCCTTGTCACTTTAAGTTTAAGAGCAAGCACAGCTACACTGCAGGGACCTGGAATAATTGAATAGGTTTTCCCCAAATGCCCAGGGCTAAGAAAAGTCAAAGAGAAGCATTGTGCAGCAGGTATCCAGATAATCTCATTCTCAGCCCACAGGCAGCTACAGTAATACCCCTTCCTTGCTCCGGCTGGCTGCCTCCTTCCAAAGACGCCCTGATTCTGACCAGAGTGGTGAGCTCCAGGCTCCCTGGAGTTGGTGAAATATTTACTTCCCTATGTCTGCCTGGTGCCATAAAGTCCATCTCAGAGACCTTTATTATTTCCAGGTGTATGATCTTATCCTACCTGGAATGGGAAAACTGGCCTCCAGGTAACCAAGCCCTATACAATGAGAGATAGAGTGGGGGTTTTGTCATATGTTCCAGGGGTTGTTGACTCTCTTCTGATTGAGATCAAGGGGCCCCCTGAATTGGATGGGTGTGCCCAGAGCAAGACCTGTGAGATTCATGTGACATTTGGGATTCCTTAGGCTCTTCTGTAGGGCAGGCTCCCACCTGTCAGTATGGTCTCCAGGCGGAGGCTGGCCTAGGCAGACCCCATGGGCAGGGTGGGCAGGCAGACAAAGAAAGGTGTGTGCAGTGGGAGGGAGCCTTGAATTCGAAGGCTGCAATTGTCTGCAGGCAGAGGTTAGTCAGTGCTCTGTGGCACAGAGACAGGTGATCAGCCTGAGATAAAATAATACGGGCTGGGCCCCAATCCTGCACCAACTTGGTGCTTGTTCATATCCATTCATTCAACCAAGGTTTACTAAGTGTCTCAGCTGCCAAGTTCTATAGAAGACACTGGATGCAGCAGGGAACAGGACACCCCATTTTGCTTCCCTGGAGATCACAGAACAGTGGAAAGAAAGACATCTAGTAATTGAAGGGCAATGAGTGTAATAAAAGAAGTACAGGGTGTACAAGGTGGCATCTACTTTAGTCTGGGGTGACAAGGAATGCCTGGTGAAGAAGATATCAGTTAAGACATACCCAAGCAATTAGCAGGTATGAATTACAAGCTCCAAAAGAATAGGGACCATGGCTGTCTTGTTTACTAGAGCCAATAATAGCTGGCATGCAGCAGGCACTAGGACATTTTGTTAAAAGGATCAGGGAATCTACCCAAATAAAGGGTGTGTGTGTGTGTGTGTGTGTGTGTGTGTGTGTGTAGTTTTTCTTTCCCTTAAGCTCACTAAGTAATCAGCCTTTGTAAAAGTGCTGATGCTGTATCTAACTAATAATAGATGAGAGAGTTATATAATGTGATGTACATTATTAGAGGTAACGTACTAATAAAACCAGCCCTGCCATAGGTTTCCTTCCTACTTGGGTCTGAACCATGAGTCTACCACATACTAGCTATGAAAGCTTTAGTGATTTGCCTCCTTTTCCCTGTGTCTCTGTTTTCTGTGAATTCCATTTCCAGTATTATGAAGATAAAATCCAATGTCTATAAATTATTTGGAGTATTATTATAGTCAATACTTGATAGCCACAATTATTTATGTACACCAAGTTTACTATCAACTATCAATTATCAAGAGGACTTTGATATTTACAAAAAATACATAAATATGATCAACCTGGATATCATTAAGCAAGAGGCAAATGATGAATCAAGTTGGAAGTGAAGGGAGGGTGTGTATATAGCATTAGATAATATCTGTATATAAAGAGGATGAGCTCTAGGAAGATGAATCTGGAGCCTTTGTTCTTGGTTAGGGGCTCCGGGCTTGGCATGGTTACCGCTCCCTCATGCCCATCTTGCTTACTAACAAAACAGTCTTGTTCCAGGAATTCAGAATCTTCCAGCCCCGGAAACCCATTCTGGATGATGGATCCTGAAATGAACGGGTGGTTGATGTGTACGCTCCTTTGGCCATATTTGCAGGAGGAAGAGCAGAACTTTGTATGACCTTTAACAAAAAGCACTGGAGATCTTTATGAATCTTCAGAAACAAATCCCCAGGTTTTCTGGGGTTTTCTCAATTGTGTTTATACCGGGAGGCTGCTGCTTCCTGTTTGCGTTCTCTTACCACAAGTTAACGGCTGTTCCTACTTTCACTTAAGTTTCTATCTTGTTCTGTGAGAAATGTTTGAGCTGGCTGGGTGCCGCAGTCCGGCTGCAAACACTTCCTGAAACAACTTCTTAAATCTCTCTCCAAATACCTGCATTTATTGTGAATTAATAAAATTGAGCTATCATCAAGATCAAAATGCCAGTCTTTAAATTACCCCAATTTAAAAATGCCTAAAAACCTATCACTTTCTCAGAATTCTTCCATTAATTCCATTACTTCTATTCGAAACGTGTTAGCAGTGACTTTCTTTTTGGACAGTTTCACAAAGAAACAAAGTCTTTAAAAAAAAAGTTGTGTCTGGTAGGTTCCAGCCCAGGGAACCACCCATTAAGAAACACACAGCTGCTCTGGGGATCTGGGTGGTCTCATCACCCCAGTCACACATAGCCAAGCAGCACAATTCTTGCCTGTGCCTCAGCAAACCTGGTGCTCCCACTTATCCTGGGAGCTTCACGGACAATCTAATCAAACCAGAAAGGTCAAATTGGCAGATGCCACACGCACTCTGCTGAATATCCATAGCAAGGAGATGAGAACCAGTAATAAAGCTATGCACGCCATTATTGCTTCATTGATCCACTGAATAATTCTAGATATGATTGGTTGTAGCTACAGAAGTAATGTCCATTGTGCATTATATGGGTATTTTAGTGTGTGTGTATTTTAGCCAAATTAATGGAAACAGTTCAAATGTTGCTTCTTCACTGGTGACAGACAGAACACATATAGTTTGCTTCTTTACCTCCCAAGTAAATTCCTCTACTTTGTCACTGTCATTATGTCATTATTTTTTTGGGGGGGGGTGGTAATTATAGGCAATTGAACTCCAGGGCACACAACCACTGAGCCACATACCCAGCCTTTTTTTTTTTTTTTTTTTTGTATTTTATTTAGAGACAGGGTCTCATTGATTTGCTTAGCACCTTGATGTTGCTGAGGCTGGCTTTGAACTTGCAATCCTCTTGCCTCAGCCACCCCCTAGCCACTGGGATTATAGGAGTGCACCACCACACCTGGCTTCATTATGTCATTGAATCTTTTTTTTTTTTGGGGGGGGTGCTGGGATTGAACCCAGGGCCCTGTACATGGAGGCAAGCACTCTACCCAATGAGCTATATCCCCAGCCCCATGTCATTGAATCTTGAAGGCATGATCCTTGTTAGGAAATGAGGGAGAAAATATAATTGCTCTATAATCACCAATAATATTGTGACTTCTCCTAAACAAATTCACCCGATTTTCAGTCTTATTCGTTTATTATAAAACTTAAAAGGTAGAACAAGCCTTTGCTTAGAGAAATGGTTCATGTGTTGCTTGCTGGAGTTCCTGCAAAGAAAGACCCAAGGTAGTAGATGGCCAGAGGAGACACTGGGAAGGGAGCAGTGGCTGGTCATGGGTCATATCAAGTACAAAGCTATGACTGGAGAAGTTTGGCATCTTCTGAATGTATTTTGCAAAGATGACAAATTCCTTTAGCTAGGCCTCTGCCTAAAGGTGAACTGGAAGAACATGTGCTCTTTGAGTTAAGGAACTCCTTGGTCTTCCAGTGACCTCTGACTCCCACATCAGACTGAGACTGTCTCTCAGCATCTTTGCAACACATTGCATGAAACTTTGGTTATTACATATAACTGCCAAGTACTTGAAATAGGAAATAGGTCAGAGACATGTACCCAAGAAGAGGAAGTGAGGTTGCCCTGAAGAAAAGGAAGTCGGGGGCTGTTACCCCTTAGATTCTTGAAGGTATGCGGGATGATGCATACAAAGGACCTAGCCCAGAATCTGGAAGAGAGTAAGAACTCAATAAATATTTAATTTTTATAATTATTATCTATTTACCAGCTATAATCTCCTTGGCTTCATGTGTCCAGTGATATTTCTCCACTTGCCCATTCCTGCCTTTTCTTGAGTCATTAGGTTTCTTAAATTCTTCTTTACATATCATATCCAATAAAGTAAAAGAGCTCACAACAGCAAGGGACCTCAAGAGATCAAGTAGTCTGGCTCCTGGTCTTGGGTAGGTAAGGTATTATTTTTCCTTCTTACAGAAGAAGCAATTGAACCTAGGAAAAGCTAAGTGATTTGAGACTATGGTAGGCATAGGTGGAGATAATGGCTGATTTCTGTGTTTTCTGACTTAAGCTGGGGACAGGGTTTACCTATTTTCAAAGTAGAGCCTTGGTGTGGTGTGTGTGTGCCTGAAATCCCAGCTATTCAGGAGGTTGAAGCAGGAGGAGCACCAGGGGTACTCATTGCTACTGGACTAGTCGTTTTGTTTGTTTTTTTTTTTTTTTCTAGGACTTTCTAGTGGGAAGGAAATACAAACACATAGCCAGGCATGGAGGCGCACATCTGCAATCCCAGCAGGCTTGGAGGCTGAGATAGGAGAATCATGGGTTCAAAGCTGGTCTCAGCAAGACCCTGTTTCTAAATAAAACCACTGAGGATGTGGCTCAGTGGTTGAGTGGCCCTGAGTTCAATTCCTGGTACCAAAAACAAAAAACAAAAAACAAAACCCAAATATATATGTTTAAGAATAGTATCATCCTTTGTTTATGCCAATATTTCCAATGCAAAAAGAAGCTCTCAGTTGGGCCTGGTGGCACATGTCTATAATCCCAGTGACCTGGAGGCTGAGGGAGGAGGATTGCAAATTCAAGGCCAGCCTCAGCAATTTAGGGAGGCCCTAAGCAACTTACTAGATCCTGTCTCAAAATAAAAAAGTGAAAACACTGGGGGTGTAGTTCAGTGTTTAAGTGCCTCTAGGTTCAATCTCTTGTTACCAAAAGTGAGTAAGTAAGTAAATAAATAAATATAAATAATTTGTTTTTAAAGAGGATTGTAGCACAGTGATACAAGCCTATAATTCTAGCTACTTGGGAGGCTGAGGCAGGAAGACACATACATGTTCAAGGCTAGCCTGGGTAACTTAGCAAGATCCTGTCTCAAAATAAAACTTAAAAAAGACTTAGGGTGTAGCTCAGTGGTAAAGCACTTGTCTAGTAAGTGCAAGGACCTTAGCTCAATTCCTAGTACCATTAAAAAAAGAAAGAAAGAAAGGAAAGAGACAGTATATTTTTACATAACTTCATATATCTTACATCTATTCTTGCTTCCAGCGAAATAGTTCAGCTCCCAAACACACCCTTATTTTCTTTATTCCTCAATAATTACACATAAATTTTTAATGCCAGCATCAGTATTATCACTCTCAATATGATAGTGAAACTATATTTTTAGGTTTTCTTCCCCTTTGTCTTTAGAGTCTATCTGACTAGGAATATACTACAATCAAATTGCTGTAGTTTAAAGTTGTTTGAAATTTTTTTTTTTTTCTTCTGAGATAATCGCTGTGTAGATGATTTGTTTTTCCTTTTTCCTTTTTGGTGCTGGATATTGAACCAAGGACCTAGTGTACAGTAGGCAAGAGCTCTACCATTGAGTTCTAGGACTTTCTAGTGGGATGGAAATATACTAGAATTTTTTTTTGGCAGTACTTGGGATTGAACCCAGGACCTTGCACATGCTAGGGAAGTGCTCTACCACTAAGCTACATTCCCAGGTCTAGATTCTTTTCATCTTGCTTTTGATTTTTAGGAAATGCTTTTTAAAGTTAACTTTGTTTCTAATTATCTAAAATATTTACATAGTTCCAAAATCAGATCTCCAAAACAAGGTATAGCCTCTATCTCTCTCCTCTTTCTCGTAGGGGGGCATATTTAAAAAAAAAAAATTTAGGGGCTGGGCTTGTGGCTCAGCAGTAAAGCGCTCGCCTAGCACGAGTGGGACCCGGGTTCGATCCTCAGCACCACATAAAAATAAAGGCATTGTGTTGTGTCCATCTACACCTAAAAAGTAAATATTTTTAAAAAATTATTTTATTTAGATCCTGGGCTGGGGTTGTGGCTCAGCGGTAGAGCACTTGCCAACACATGGGAGGCCTTGGGTTCGATCCTCAGCATCACATAAAAATAAATAAAGGTATCCAACTACAACTGGAAAAAAAAAAAAAAAAGATAGGATCCTAACATGTTTTCCAGGTTTGGGTTTTTTTGTGTTTTATTTTATTTTAGTACCAGGGATTGAACCTAGAGGTGCTTAGCTCTGAGCAACGTCCCCTCCCCTCTGCCTTTTTATTTTTAGACAGGATCTGGATAAGTTGCTTAGGGCCTCACTAAATTGCTGAGACTGCTTTGAACTCATGATCCTCCTGTCTCAGCCTCCTGATCTGCTGGTGTGCACCATCAGGCTGGCTCCAGGTTGGTTTTGAACTCCTAGGCTCAAGCAATTCTCCAGTCATAGCCTTCTGAGTAACTGGGACTATGGGCATGTGCCACCATACCCAGCCCTTCCTTACTTCCCTTTTTTTTCTTTTTCTTTCTCTCTTTTTAATGCTGGAGATTGAACTGAAGAGCGCTTTATCACTGAAGTATGGCCCCCTTCCTTTTTTATTTTTTAATGTTGAGACAGGATCTCACTAAATTCTGAGGCTGGCCTTGAACTTGTGATCCTTCTGTCTCAGATTCCTGGGATTATAGACGTGTGACATTATGCCCAGCATTGCATCTTTCTTTTTTTTGCTTTATAATACATGCTGGCTTTCACTCCATAGCAGTGTATAGAGATTTTCTTTTCTTTCTTTCTTTTTTTAAAAAAATATTTTTTAGTTGCACATGGACACAATATCTTTTTTTAAATTTATTTTTTTATGGTGCTGAGGATTGAACCCAGTGCCTCCTATGTGCCAGGTGAGCACTCTACCACTGAGTCACAACCCCAGGCCCCATAGAGATTTTCTTGATTCTGTTTTTATGCTCTGTGGTGCTTTTTTTTTTTTTTTTTTTTTAAGAGAGAGAGAGAGAGAGAGACAGGAGAGAAAGAATTTTTAATATTTATTTTTTAGTTTTCGGCGGACATAACATCTTTGTTTGTATGTGGTGCTGAGGATCAAACCCGGGCCACATGCATGCCCGGCGAGCGCGCTACCGCTTGAGCCACATCCCAGCCCCTCTGTGGTGCTTCATATTTAGTTGAACCAGTCCTTATTGTTAAATATTTGGATTGTTTCTAGTCTTTTGCTATTAAATGGCTGCAATAAATAGTCTATGCAAATACTTTTTCACTTTTTTTTTTTTTTGTGGTACTTGGGATTGAACCCAGGACCTTGCACATGCGAGGAAAGTGCTCTACCACTAAGCCACATTCCCAGCCCACTTTTTCACATTTTTGCCAAAGATTTTCTGGTACTGATTTCTAGAAGTGGTATTGCCAGTTTGAAGAGGAAATACATATGTAACTTTGTTAAATATCGCCAACCAAATTCCTCTTCCTAGGAGTTGCTTCATTTTGCAACTTACTAGAGTACCTGTTTCCTTGCAGCTTTGCCAACTAAGTGTGTTGACATTTTTTGGATTTTTGTCAATCTGATAGATAAAACGTGAGTCTAATATTTTGTGGGTTTTTGTTTTGTTTTTGTGGTACCACAGATTGAACCCTCAGGTGCTTAACTACTGAGCCACATTCCTAGCCCTTTTTTAAATTTATTTTTATTTTCAGATAGGGTCTCTCTGGGACTTGCTAAGTTGCTGAGGTTGGCTTTGAACTTGTCACCTCCTGCCTCAGACTTCTGAGCTGGTAGGATTACAGGCATGCACCATTGAGCCCAGTTTAGTATGGTTTTGATTTGTTTTTTTCTTGTTAGAAGCAAAGTTGAACCAGGAGTGATGCTGAGGGAGGATTGCAAGTTCAAAGCCAGCCTCAGCAACTTACCGAGGCCCTAAGCAACTTTGACCGTGTCTCAAAATAAAAAATAAAAATGGCTGGGGATGAGGCTCAGTGGTTAAACCCCCCTGGGTTCAAGTTCCTGGTGCCAAAAAAAAGGCAAGGTTGACATCTAATCTTTTTACATGTTATAAAGTCCTTCCCATTCCTTTTTTTTTTTTTCTGAGAACTGTTTGTGTCTTTTGCACAATTTTTCAATTAAGTTGGTTGTTTTCCTTTAGATTTAGAAGCTCTTTATTAAAAAGGAAACATTTGCCTGTGATGTTTGCTATTTGTCTTTTTACTTTGCTTAGGGTAATGTTTTCCCTACATTATTTTTTTTTAAAACAGTGCTGGAGTTCCGGAGTTGGAATTCAGGGCCACACATATGCTAAGCAAATGCTCTACTGCTGAGAAATCACCCCTAGCTTCCACAAATTTTTGCTTTTAAGTTTTTACATCTTTCCCTTCAGCTGCAGCTGAACTTTTATCCATAGTTATGAAAGTCTTTTCTACTCCCAAGTTATAGAAGAATTTACCTCATTTCCCCTGATATTGTATAGTATAAAATGATAAAGGAATCAAAACTTTTCTTCTTCAAAAGCTTGATATTGCTAGCTTTTATTCTCTGCCTTCAACTTGACTTTTCCGGGACATGTTATTTTTTTTTCCTGGCTTGGTCAAAACTGGACATGGATCAAAGTCAACATCTGTTCAACTCCCTGCATTTGGATCTGTTTTACTGCCTGTTTTTCTTTTTTGGATTCTGTGATTTCTGCATAGTGTTTTTCCAACAGTTCAAAGGAGTTCTGACCTTTTGGGCTTGAGGAAGAATGCTCTGAAGACCTATCCTAAAGCTGATTAGACTAGAGCAGATCCTGTAAAGATGCCCAGGGGAGCTCAGCTCTGCTTTAGGAGTGAGGGTGGGGTGGAGAAGAGCTGCTTGAAAGGGGAACAGGTGCTCACATGTGTTGAGTGAGCTCAGTTTTTGTTGACAACCCATGTTTCCTGTACCTACCCATCTCCTGCTCTTGGTTTCTAGGTAGGAAGTGCCAGGTTTCTAACTGGAGATGACTGGTAGCAGTGGAGGGAGAGGAGTGGGCAGAGGAAGGAAGGGAGGAGTGAGGTAGAGACCGGAACTTTTCTCTCACGATGTTCAGAACACCTGGGGCAGATCCATGTAATTAACACCAGCTCCCATTAAGTGGCTTTTTTTTTTTTTTTTTGAGTACTGGGGATGGAACCCAGGGGTGCTTAACCACTGAACTACATCACATCCCCAGCACTTTTTATATTTTGTTTTGAGACAGCATGAGCTAAGTTGCTTAGGGCCTCCCTCTCTAAATTGCCGAGGTTGACTTCAAACTTGCAATCCTCCTTCCTCAGCCTCTCAAGCCACTAGGATTACAGGCATGCACCACCGCTTCCTTCTTAGAGGGCTTAGAAGCTATTTTCTATAACTGGTGCCAAACACTGTGATAAGTGCTTTATATGGAGTAAATCATCTAATCTTGACCTACTAGTTAGCTAGGGTTTTTATTTCCAGAAAAGAACAGAGGCTCAGCCATAAGGTCACACATTGAGTAAGTAGTAAGTTTAGGTCTCTATGGTACCATATTCCTGGCTCAAAAGCCCTAAATTGGAATGCTCCATGATAAAATGTTCACAGTGGCCTGTATTTCTGTTCAGCTTTCAATCTAAAGATTTAACCTCACTTTACTTAACTGTCCACATCTGCTCAGCTCTGATGTGGGCAGTGGGGTTGTCTCTATAGTCACTATGTAAGGATCTGTAAGGGCTGTAAGGATCCTTGGTCCTGGAGGGACTCCAACTCGCCCATCTTTTATTCAGTTACCTACATGGGACCTGGTATACACGAGACCTCTTCAAATATCTGTTGGATGGTTGAATAGATGAAAAAGGAAGGGGATCTGGGTGTGGTGGTGCACACCTATGTAATCCCAGTGGCTCAGGAGGCTGAGGCAGGAAGATTGCAAGATCAAAGCCAGCCTCAGCAACAGTGAGGTGCTAAGCAACTCAGTGAGACCCTGTCCCTAAAAAATAAAACTAAGGCTGGGGATGTGGCTCAGTGAAGTGCCCCTAAATTCAATCCCTGGTACTCCCACCTCCCCCCCAAAAAAAAGGAAGGGAAAAGGAATGTTAATGGAGATGAAAGGGCAGCAGTAGAGGAGGCATAGACAGAGCAGATTTGTAGTTAAAACCACAGGGCCAGAGCTTGCTGGGCAGGTAGCTGGGAGAGGCCTGGATTACTGTTCTTTAAAAACACAGAAAAGAGATTGTATCCAGAAAAGTAGTTTCAGTTCTTTTGCATCTGGATTGTTGATAAAGGGACACAGGCTGGTCATTTTCTGTTGCTTATCTCTTATCAGATAAGTTTTGTTCTCTGAACATTTCATCTAGTGAATCCAGGACCTGAACTAATCTTTCTACTGCTGTATGTGCATACATTTCCATTTGGTATTCAAGCATCTCTTCAATCCAAACTCAGAAACTGTAAATGTATAAAAGACTTTATTTGGGTTAGGGGTTGCGATTCAGGAGAAACACAGATTCAGATAGCTCTTAATCATTGTTCCAAAGAAGGCAGGGAAAGTGGGAGGTTGCATTGAGCAAAAGTGTTAAGGCAGTAAAAATACTTTTGTAGGGAAACTTCTGTTGAAGGTGAGAACAGATGCTGTGAGACAGAAGCTACATGACCAATAGAAGACGAAGAAAAGAATGCATAAAGTTAGGAAAATGTCCATAAAACAAAGTCCAATAGTCTCTTTTTTTGGGGGGGGTACTAGAGATTGAATCTAGATTGTAGCTCAGTGGTACTACTGAGCCTACATCCCCAGCCATTTTTCTTTTTAAATTTTGAGATAGGGTCTGGCTAAATTGCTGAGGCCGACCTAGAACTTATTATTCTCTTGCCTCAGCCTTCTAGGTCACTAGGATTATAAGTGTGTGTCACCACACCCAGATCTTGATATGCATCTTGAGCCTCCCAGGCACAAAGTAATTATTATCTGTCCTTCTGCCTGTCATCAGAAGGTAACTAATGTTCACATTCCTACGCAGCAGCTGGAATCCTGCATGAGTCTTCCCTTGAACCTCCTGATCCATTTAGAAAAGCTCTTTCAAGGTTGTCTCCATGGTAATTTTCCTTGTATTTTCATACATCCTCAACCCTCCTTTCAACTTGGAAAACAAAAAGAACAAAAACTGGACAGCTTTCTACAAATCAGCTAAGATGAAGGAGATATTCAGCTCTTTCAGGTTGCTGTTATGCTCTAAATCAGGACCCCCAAAGACCACCAGAGACCAAGATCGATGTAAGCAGCAAAGAGGTGTTTATTGCGAGCTAGCTCAGTCCTCCGAGCGCATACACAGCAACTGGTGACACTGAGAGCCCCCGAGCCCCAGGGTTTGCAGCAGTTTTATGCATTCTTTGGAGAAGGCAGGGACCCCCATATACATCACGGCATCTCTTAGCAAATCATCACACACCTTGGGAAAATCAGATAACAACTCTAAAACATGGTTAGCACATTCACTGGCGGGAACAAGTTGGGTAGGGGTGATTGGTTACTATAAGAAGGGAATTCGTTTGAACTGATTGGTTTAAGCCAAGAGAGGGGTGTTCCTGCTGAACTACATGGTTTCCCAACACCATAAACTACTGGGAGGGTCATCTGGCATCCCAGGTGTTTCCCTGTCTCATGCTGATTGGTGGCTGCTAGGGGGTTACTATGGGTCTCCATCTAGCCTGACTAAGTCAGGGACACCTGGTGCAGCAGATCTCTCCTGTTATTTGTAGATAAACCACTTAGGAGGGTGGGAATGTGCCTAGGAGTGCTCTGTGGGTCTTTCCAAGGACAAAGGTCATGTCCCTTCCTTGGACAGGCTTTGCTCTGAGATAGAGGCTGGTTTTTCATTGCAAAGGACAACCTCTTCAGGTTGGGCTTTGTTAAGAATCCACAGGTGAATAAGGTAAATAGGAGGCCTTGAAGAGAACTAGAGGGCCATTCAGAATATGAACAGCCATGGGACAGTGGCCTGGCAGAGAGGAGAAAACTCCTGTCATCAAGTATAGACTTTTAAATTCCACAGTCTTCTAGGGACTTTTTTTTTTCCTTTTGCTACTAAGGATTGAACTCAGGGGTGCTTAATCTCTGAGCCACATCCCCAGCCCCCCACTTTTTAATTTTTTTTAGTTATACATTGACACAATATCTTTATTTTGTTTATTTTTATGTGGTGCTGAGGATCGAACCCAGGGTCTCTCATGTGTGAGGTGAGCGCTCTACCACTGAGCCACAACCCCAGTGTTACCGCTGTTGACTGGTGACGAGTCCTTGCTTCCCCGAAGCACGCCGAGGCAAGGTCAGAGTGGAAAATAGAAGTTTATTAAAGAACAGCAGAAAAGACTTCTCCCGGAGAAAGAAGGCCCAGAGATGGAATCCGTGGAAGTGCGGTTGTTTCCCCTTTTTATAGTTCTTTCAGTGATGGAATGTAGGTGGGAAGGCCCGAGGGGTGGGACACAGGTGGGCCAAAGAGGTAATCTGGTCAGGAAGGACTTCTGAGTCAGCACCTTCAAGTTTGCTGGGGGCTGTTCTTTAACACTTCTTTGGGATGGGCTTTGGCCTTGGGCTTTTCCCAGACTTCATTAACATTCCAAGAGTTGTTCAACTTTTCCTGGAATTCATTCTAAACATGGCCTCCATTTTGGATCTGACTTGATATTAGACCCTATTTACCTAACTACACTGACTACCTAACTTTAAATCTGGCTTCACCAGCCCCAGACAGCCCTTTTTTAAAAAAATGTTCTTTTTTTTTAAATATTTATTTATTTTTTTAGTTTTTGGCGGACACAACATCTTTGTTTATATGTGGTGCTGAGGATCGAACCCAGGCTGCACGCATGCCAGGCGAGCGCGCTACCGCTTGAGCCACATCCCCAGCCCTTAAAAATGTTTTTTATTTTTTTATCTTTATTTTATTCATTTATTTTTTTATGTGGTGCTGAGGATTGAATGCAGTGCTTCACACATGCTAGGCAAGCACTCTACCACTGAGCTACAACCCCAGCCCCTGTTTTTTAAAATTTTGAGACTAAGTTGCTGAAGCTGCCCTTAAACTTGTGATCCTCCTGCCTCAGCCTCCCAAGCCTAGCTGACAGGGCTTTTTTTGTGGGAGAAAACTCTTCAATGTGTCCTTTAAGTATATAAAATAAAGGCAGAGTCTGACCAGACAGTTCTCCATTTCCAAACACAATGAAGAGAAATGGAGTTTTCCTTGAGCAAAGGATATATCCTGACTGAGGCACCCTGAGAAGAGATCATTTTAGCAACAGTCTTCTCTAATATGGAATACTGCTTGTCCCCTACTCTAAACTTTAACTCCCTTTCTTGAGTGGCCTACCCATTGAACCTGAGGTAACCTGCTAGCCCACTGTCAGCTTGTCAGGGAAGAAAGGTACTGAGAAATGAGAAGAAAGAGGTGATATTGTCCAGGAAAATGGTGGCACTTCCTGGATCAGGGCCAGGACCTTGGACTTCCTGCAGCTGTAGAAAAATAAGGGCCCGAGTTACTTGACTGTCAAAAGTAAAAGTGATTTTCAAAGACTGAGAGATTTGTGGGCTTCCCTTTCACCATATAGAGCCATGTTCTCTCTTCATGGTGTCTGCATATTTTCAACTGTGTTGAATGATGAAATTCCCACCCTCTACCAACAGCAGTTCCACTACTTACTACTTCTTCAAAGTTCCTCGTTTTCTCACCTTCTTCTCCATCTTCCTCTCTTGTTCATTCCCTCCCAATCTTTTTTTTAAGTTACATTCATCAACATTTTTCTTTCCATCTGTTTTTTCTTCTTTTTTACTCTACCATCTTGTTCTCTTGTTTACAATCTACTCCTCTGTCATATTTTCAGATAGGTTCTTACTTTTCTTCTTTTCTTTGCAACAACTTTTTATCCCATTTATTCAGCCCTGAAGAGGGTGAAAGCAGATGGCCTGCTGCCTCAATATCTGGTCAACAGAAACATACTTGCTAGAGAATGTTTATCCAAAATATTTTCTTTAGCTGGGCATGGCGGTGCATGCCTATAATCCCAGCAGCTCTGGAGGCTGAGGCAGGAGGATTATGAGTTCAAAGCCAGCCTCAGCAATTTGTCAAGACCCTAAGCAACTCAGCAAGACCATGTCTCAAAATAAAATACAAAAAAAGGGCTGGGGATGTGGCCCAGTGGTTTAAGTGCTCTTGGGCTCAATCTGTGGTTACCACTCGACCCGCATCAAAAAAAAAAAAAAAAATATATATATATATATATATACACACTCACTTGTATGCACACACATAAAATCTTTAGCTAGGTGCTGTGGTGCACACCTATAATCCCAGCTACTTGGGAGGCTGAGGCACCAGGATCTCAATTTCAAGGCCAGTCAGGGTAACCTGGGTAAGACTCTGTTCCAAAATAAAAATAAAAAGGGCTGAGGACATAGCTCAATGGTATTATTACTGAAAGCTCAGTCCTTGTCCCTGATGCCAATTCAATAATAAGGACATGATTTTGAGAAAAAAGAAAAATAAGTTTAATTGCTTTGTTGGCAAAGGAGAAACACAGGGGTTCCTGTTCCAGAGACTGTGATTCTGCCCATCAAGAAGAACAGGGGGCTTGTAAAGAGGCGATTCCAAGGCTACATTCCACATGCTCTCTGTTGGAGTTGTAATTCACTTGTTAATTTGTGAGGGAGTCATTTCTGAGACCTTCTGGTGCCATCCCCAAAGTTTGAATTACTTCATTCCTGTGATGGGTGTGTGCTCAAGAACAGATAACTCTATTTAGGATGGGGAAGAAAGATAACCCTGTTTCCCCTGAAATTTGGGAGGGGGAGAGATCAGGGAGAGAGGAGGAGAAAGAAACAGGACCATTTTAAAAACAAGTTGCGGTGGCAGAGCAGCAAGGGCTATATTCAAAGCATAAAGTGGACCTTTGTTACAGTGGAGCGTCCCTAGGTTCAGTCTCTAGTTCTGCAAAACAAAACAACAACAGTAAAAACAACCCACAAAATATTGTCTTCCATCTCAACTTTTAGGAATTGTAGATTTCACATAACAATTCAGAATTCCAGCTTCAAAACAAAACAAAACAAAACAACTAACTGGCAGCACAGGGCCCTGATTCACCATTGGTTGTCAGTGGAGCAGGGCAGTGGCCACACCTCTGGCCTCCCTAATTACCATTTATCATTTAGCTTAGCTTTTTTTTTTTTTCCCTGTAGAAGACAAATTTTATTTAGTAATAAAAAGAGACAGCAAGAGCTTGATTTTTCTTACTCCCACACAGTTACAGTATTTACAGTTCCTGCCTTGCTTCTGCAGGTGGGGGAGTTTACAACCTTGCTACACACCGCCTAGGGTCTCTCACCCATTTCTCCTCCCGTACCCCCCCCCCCATTTCTCCATATATCCTTGTTCCACCTTTTGTTCATGTGAAGTTAGTATTTAATACATTGCTGTAAGGTTAAATAACTTCAGGACCAGTTCTAAAATTCTGAACTTATTCAAACTAGCCAGTCCCAAAACTGCAATCCTAAAACTTCAATCTTCAGAAAAATATGAAAAATCAGTTTTTTTGTTTTTTTTTTTTTTGCAACAGTGATGTACCTGAGCTCCAATGATAGTAGTTACTCTCTTAAGAATCAATTCCTTGGGCTGGGGATGTGGCTCAAGCGGTAGCTCGCTAGCCTGGCATGTGTGCGGCCCGGGTTCGATCCTCAGCACCACATACAAACAAAGATGTTGTGTCCGCCGAAAACTAAAAAATAAATATTAAAATTCTCTCTCTCTCTCTCTCTTAAAAAACAGTATTTTCACTCACTCTATTAAAAAAAAAAAAAGAATTTCTTGGGCTGGGAATGTAGCTCAGTAGTAGAGTGCTTGAGTAGCAGCAAGTAGGAGGCCCTGAGTTCAGTTCTCAGCACCAAGAAAGAAAGAAAAAAGAAAAAAAGAAAATCCTTGCTTTGCACTTTGTTTCGTATGACCAATAATTAATTTATATGGGCGAGAGCTGAGAAATGGTTACTAGGCCATGCGGAGGAAGAATCAACAGGGGAGACAGCATCTACCTATTAGTAATAGAAACATGAAAAACATGGCATTAAAAAAATAAAAATACTAGGAGTTTAATTTTTCTGCATTTAAAATAAATCTATAGGTGAGAACAGGTGTTCTAGTATACCACAATATTTTTGGCAAGAATCCAGAGTAATTAACCATGTTTGCTAGATCTATATCATGAATCTTTGAAACCTTGGGACCTTACTGACTGTGCATCCTAGGACTAGGGAATTACTAGAAGTAAATAATTCACCTGTCATATGAAAATTGACCAATCTGGGACTCAGCCCTATGTTTCCGAGTCTGCTGAAATTATTCAAACTAGCCAATCCTAAAGCTGCTTGCTCTCTCTGCCTCACTAGTTCCTGCCAGTGGAAACTGCAATAAGGGTTCTGGTTCACATTTCCCCTTCATTCTCTGCCCTCTAACTGACCCAGGTACTTCCTCCTACAGCCCCCTCCTGTTTCTAGAAAACTGCGTAAATGTCTTCCTTCCCGACAGTCATCTTCTTATTTGTGTCTGCATGTCTCATAGTTGATTAAAATGAATCCTGGCTACTTTACAATTCTGGGCTCCCTCCACCCTTCTAAACCACTATTCTTGGGGCTGATTCTATCTTTTTTTTTTTTTTTTTTGTACTGGGGATTGAACCCAGAAACGTTTAACCACTGAATCATATCCTCGGCTGTTTTTATTTTTTATTTTGAGACAGGGTCTTGCTAAGTTGCTTAGGGTCTTGCTAAATTGCTGAGGCTGGCCTCAAACTTTCTATCCTCTTTCCTCAGTCTTCCTAGTTGCTGGGATTACAGGTGTGCATCACCTGGCTGACTCAAGAATCCCATTTCTTGCCAGGCAGTGGCACACACACACACAAATTAAACATAGAATTTTGCTAATTCAAATAAAATTAGGGTTCAATTAGAAGAAGGAATGGAAGAATAGATATTGGATCTCTGCAAGTTGGCTCTTCCCTACCTCCAGAAGGCTTACAGCTTTAGAATTATACAGAGCTCTTTATATTGGCCCTTGGCTTTCTTCTCTGTTTATTTATGGGAGTAACATGAGCTTCTTTAAACTTTACCAAACTCTGATTATTTGATTTCATGTTTGCTGTCTATTTGTTGGGTTTCCAAGATATAATTACATTTAATTTTAGGAATTGTGAGTAGTAAGAACCTCCCTAACCTGACAATTGTCCTATTTTTAGATGTAATTTAAGTTCTATCCCAAATACTCCTGATTTTGTGCACGTGTGTGTGTGTGTGTGTGTGTACACAGGAACTTGTGTCCACCACATCACAACAAGGGCCAAAGAGAGAAGGAAGAATCTCCATCCTCTTCTTCCTTTTTTCCAAGGCTATGTCCCTAGCTGGTCATGCACTCCAACAGATAACCCAGGTCACAAGCAAAGTTGAGCATCTTGTGTCCTGCCCATGAACTCCAGCAAAAGCAGTGGATGGGGCTGTGCTGGGCTCCCTTGGTCTCACACTAGGATGTAAAGCAAAGGATACTGCCCAGAGGAAGGGGCCCCTCTTTCTAACTTGCACAAAACTTTGTTGCGAAACTTGTACGCCTGTGAGCTGCCTATGCCCAGAGGAAGTGCCTTTCCTACTCTATCCACCCTAAGGATTTTTTTTTTGGGGGGGGGGTAATGGAAATTGAACTCAGTTGTGCTTAACCACTGAGCCACATGCTCAGCCTTTTTAAAAAATTATTTATTTATTCTAAGACATGCTCAGCCTTTTTAATTAATTTATTGATTTCTAAAATTTTGAGACAGGGTTCGCTAAGTTACTTAGGGTGCTGAGGCTGGCCTCAAACTTGCTATCATCCTGTTTTAGCTTCCTGAGTCACTGGGATTACCACAATACCTGATAGGTTTTTTTTTTTTTTTTTTAATGCACACAAAGGTTCTCAGTAGACTGCTCACAGCTATCTGTCCTGCACAGTGATCAGTAGTGAATTCCTCCACTTGTCCTGAGAGCCACTGACCTTCCAGTCACCACTGAGACTCCTCTTTTGCTTTTTTCTTTCTTCCATCCAATTTCAGACTACTGAATGAAAGTAAGTTGAAAGCAGACACCTTCTATTCTTCAGTTCAGACCCACCCCTTCTGTTAGGATGCCGTTTCCCTGGACCTGCTGCCAAGGGATGGAACCCACCTCACCTGGAATAGATCCTGAACTCCCCTATGGAACCTTCTGGAATATCCCAGTTCACTGCTCATTTACAAATTGCCTCTGCAGATGTCTGACCTCTGGCTTCCTCATTTTAGAAAGTAGCATTTTCTTGTGATAGAAGAGATGTTTCTGGAAGAGGGAATGCACATTCCCCCTACTCCAGGAATTCCTCAGGACCTGTGGGGGTCCTTGACATACTTGATGGAAAAGAATTTCAACAGTGGACGCTTAGAGATTTATTTAGGAAAGCAAGGAATATATATTCGAGGGAGAATATGAACTATCTTGAGAGTGAAAGATGAATTTTGGGGGGATTCCGACTCTTTTAAAGAAAACTTGGTAGGTATGGGAAGACATGTAAAGATGACATCAGGTTGGTTCTTAGGTTAACATGGTCCTTATTATCTGATCAATGGAGAACACTGGAAAGTCCCCTAAATTACAGATTTCTTAAAATATTGCATTTCTCTTTGCTTCATCTATTGACTGGTGGCCTAATTAACAATGAAGAACATCATTGTTGTAAGTGAGTGAATTTACAGTAACACTAAGATTTACAAATTTTCCAGAGTTACAGGAGCAGCAGACCTGGGAGGGAGACTGGCTTGGGGAGTGACAGTCCTGAAAAAGTATGTAGAACTTTAAATTAAAATTAGATTTCCTTGTCCTTCTTTTATGTCTCCCTCTCACCTTTTTGTTTGTTTGCCTTTAATTTCTCTTGCTTTATTTTAATGCAGACACCAAATTGGGAAGAGCTATTTGTGGAGCCCCATGTGAATAGTTCACACCTCTGGGTTCAATCCCAGCATCCTGAAAGGCTGTGGCAGGAGGGTCACAAATTCCAGGGGATCCTGGATAATTTAGTGAGACCATGTCTCAAAATAAAATTTAAGGTGGGTGTAGTGGTGCATGCCTGTAATCCCAGCTTCAGCCATGTAGAGAAGCCCTAAGCAACTGAGCAAGACCCTGTCTCAAAATAAAAAATAAAAAGGGCTGGGGATGAGGCTCAGTGGTTAAGTGCCCCTAATTTCAATCTCTGATATGAAAGAAAGGAAGGAAGGAAGGAAGGAAGGAAGGAAGGAAGGAAGGAAGGAAGGAAGGAAGGAAGGAAGGAAGGAAGGAAGGAAGGAAACAGGGGCAGCGCTGGAGCAGAACAGAGTGAACGTAATGTAAGCTATGGATTCTGGGTAATAATGATGTCAGTGTAGGTCCATCAATTGTAACAAATACATTACTCTGGTGGGGGAAGGCTATGCGTGTGGTGGGGGCAGGAATACATGGGATATCTCTGTGCCTCCTATTTGGCTAGGAACCTAATACTGCTGTACAATAATAAGCTCCTAAGAAAAAGAGGGAGATGTTGAGATAGCTCAGTGGAAGAGCTCTTGCTAGCATGTGGGAGGCCTTGATTCTATCCCTAACACCACAACACACACACACACACACACACACACACACACACACACACACACTTTAGAAAGGAAATACCTTTAGGTAAAGAAGATCAAGGAATTGAGCCCTGCCTTCTGTACACCTGCCTGGAGAGTCATCAGAGCCCCCAGAGGCCCCTCCAGGGGATGTCCAAGGGTTACTGAACATGGTTTGCAAAAGTGGTGGGCAGCAGAAAGAACCCAGACTTGGAACCGGGGGAATGTTTGGAGTCCAAGCCAAGAGAAACAACCCATTCTCTCCTGTCAGCCTCATGCTGACGCCCACAGAAACAGGACAAGCCACTGCAAGCCACTGCAGGTGGCTTACTAGATTACTCTAGTATCGCCTCCTCATTCCTCTGAATGTCGTGTTTCAGCAGCTCCTGTGTCTTCTCTTTTGGCTGCACATCTTGATAAACTCTGCCAGACATAACTGATGGCCTCAGACTCATCATCTTTTTCTCCCTCCGGATCTCAATTTTGTCTGTGGTGTCATTGTGCCTACTTAGAAATAATTTCCCAGAGTCCCCTGCATCCGGAAGTGGCCACATGACTATTTGGCTAATGAGTCTGCTTGGTAGAGCTTTCAGGGAGACAACTGCTTTCCTGGTTAAGAAATAGAAGAAAAAAAGCCGGGTGTGGTGTGGTGGTGCACGTCTGTAATGACAGCAGCTGGGAAGGCTGAGACAGGAGGATGGCAAGTTCAAAGCCAGGCTGAGCAACATCGATGCGCTAAGCAACTCAGTGAGACCCTGTCTCTAATAAAATACAAAGTTGGGCTGGGGTTGTGGCTCAGTGGTTGAGTGCCCCTGAGTTCAATCCCTAGTACCCCCCCCAAAAAAAATAGAAGAAAAAGAAAGAAAGAAAACAAAGAAATAGATTCATCTGGAACGCATCTTTTGTTTTCCCTCCTCCTTTTTGCCTGGAATGAGAGGCCTGAAGGTGTAGAATATAGTTGTGAAGACGTCAAGCAAGAGCCTGGATCCTTGGTGACTCTTCCTTTTTTTGGGAGGGGTACAGGGGATTGAACTCAGGGGCATTTAATCACTGAGGCACATCCCCAGACCTATTTTGTATTTTATTTAGAGACAGGGTCTCACTGAGTTGCTCAGCGCCTGGCTGTTGCTGAGGATGGCTTTGAACTCGTGATCCTCCTGTCTCAGCCCCCTAAGCTGCTGGGACTTGGTGACTCTTTTAAGCAGCTCTATCAGCCCTGGCCTGCCTACCCTAGTCTTCATGATACATGAAACATTTAAATGCCTTTTTGGTTACATTGTTGTATTGGGTTTTTGTTACTCAGAAGCTAAATATAAGGTTATAAGGTTAAGTAGCACAACTTTTCTCCATGTAGCTGGGTCAACAGAGTCTGATCTGCGCTCGGTCTTCAAGCTGCTTCCCCAGATTGCTTCCCAGACACAAAATCCATACATATATGCAAAAGATGCCCATGTTAGTCCCAGGTCTCTTCTCACATAGGAGAATTGGACAATGCATCTTTGAGTTCCAGTTTCCTTTTCTGTAAAATGGGAATTTTTTTTTGCATAATGTGTAAAAAACCCTAAACCCATTAGCAGTTCTATTACCAGAATCCCTATTTCTCTTCAGTCCCCTCCTCTTCTCCAGTATTGGGGATTGAACCCAGCACCTTGCCCATGCTAGAGTAGTTACTCTCTCCCTGAGCTACATCCCTAACCCCTTTAAAAAAAAAATATTTTAAAACAGGATCTTGATAAATCGCCCAGGCTGGCCTTAAATTTTCAATCCTCCTGCCTCATTCACCCAAGCTATGATTACAGGTTTGTGCTACCACTGCACCTGATTCCTCATTATTTTTAGGGTCTTCCCAAAGCAAATTGGAAAGCTCTGCATCTCATCTTGCCTTGAGAGGATGTCAGGCCCAGAATATCTTTGTCCTTGATCTTTATATCCTTAATTTAAGAAAAAGGACTAAGCAGGGCATGGAGGGAGATACCAAGTTTGAGACCAGCCTGGGGGAATTCAGCCAGAATTTTTTCTCAAAAGAAAAAATAAAAAGGGGCTGGGGATATAGTTGAATGGTAGAGTGCCCCTGGACTGGAGTGTTCTTACTTAGAACTAGGATAGCTGGGAGGAACCCAGTTGAGCAACATTAGAGACAGCATTCTGCCCAACCAGAAGAGTCAGATGAACAGCCCAGCAATCTCTTTCCAGGTGGACACTGTCCTCCTTGGGGAGCTAGATGGAGGTGGGGTCAAGGAACTATCAACACCATCCTGCTCATCCTGCCCATGATGATGGAAAAGGAAAGTCCAAGAAGAAGTTGGGTCTGAGCTGGAGTCTGCAAAAGGGTAAGGGAACAGTCATTTGGCCTTTTCTACTCACTTCCTTAGAACAATATTATTTTAGTAATCTCTCCTTTGACCTTGCCCCTTTCTAACCTCCCAGGGTATTTCCATAGTTCCAGACTTTGGCCTTGGCTCTGAGAAAACTTCCCTATTATTGGTCTTTGTTTATTCTGTCATTTTCTGAAGATATTCTTTTGGTAGTTTTTTGCCTAATGTCATTCCTTCCTCTTGATTCCTTGTGTGTCATAATTCTTTTTTTAATTAATTTTTTTATTTAAAAAAATCTTGAGATACGGTCTTGCTAAATTACTTGAATTTGAAATCCTCCTGCCTCAGCCTCCTCAGTTGCTGGGATTATAGAAGTATACCACTGCAGGATGTTTGCTGCTTATTTCTATCTGGTGCTCACTCCTTGGAATCTGATCTTTCTCAGAAGGCTTTATGAAGTCAACTTTGATGGTGACATTTTCCTACTCCGGAACTCATACCATAGCACAAGTTGCTATGGTTTTTGTGACCACTGGGAAACTGGCATGTGCTTGCATTAAGACTCAGTCCTTGCCCAAGTCTTTAGATTCCTTAAAGCAGGGACTACCCTGTACTCAGCCCTGCCCTTGACACATTGTACTTGCTCATTAATTATTCACTGAATTCAGCTGGAATTCCAATTTAGGAAGATATGTATGTGTGTGTGTGTGTTTGTGAAAGAGATATATAATCTCAAACACACAATAATGTATAAGGAACACACAATACTTTTAAATAAAGTGGAGGTAATTCTCCTTGAGAAATTCCTTTCTTGAGACTGGGGTTGTGGCTCAGTGGTGGAATGCTCGCCTAGCATGTTCGAGGTCCTGGGTTTGATCCTTAGCACCACATAAAAATAAATAAAATAAAAATATTGTGTTCAACTACAACTAAAAAAATAAATATTAAAAAAAAAGAAATGCCTTTCTTATACCTATTCTGCCACACAGGTATAGGCTTGGGAACAAAAAGTATGGCTAAAACCCATTTGCTGAAAGAACTCTTTTCTTCAGAAGAAATATAAGCAATACTATCACCTTTCATCACCTATAATAATAAGGAAATTCTGAATAACTATTTCCTGGGGACTCGCTGAGTCAGAGGTTCATACCTGATTAGGCAGGTAGAGGGTGTAACCGGTGATGACTCTTCTTTCAGGCTCGAACCCAGCATCGGCTATTTACACATTAGTGATGCAAGTCTCCATATGCAGAGTCCTTGATATTGTTCAAAATGTTTGCAAACACAAGCCCAAATGGGAGTGGGCCAGGTTTGCTGTCTACAAGAGAAGCTCAACAGAATATGTTCATGAAGAGGATCCCTCAATTCTCACACTTGAAAAGAGTTGGCTTTCTTCAGAGTGAGAACACAGTGAGAAGAAGTAGAACTTCACTCTTCCAATGGCCTCAGCATGGAGATGTCCAGCAGCTAACTGGATATGAGACTCAGATTAGGAAAGAGGGTGGGCTGGAGAATAGGTTTCAGAATCATTGCATATAAATGGGAATTAAACATTGACAGTGGTGAGATCACCCTGAGAGGGTGTGGAGGAAGACATGACCCCTGAAGGAACCAGTAAGGCATGGCTGAGGAGGTTAAGAAGAGGTTGGAGAGGAAGACAAAGGAAGCTATAGGAGTCAAGGTTTGAGAGAGAGAGAGAGAGAGAGAGAGAGAGAGAGAGAAGTCCTGATGGATGCAGTTTCTCCTGTACAATAAAAATCACAAAGTGCCCATTGGATTTGGAGTGGGGCAAAGAATAAAAGTAGAGACAGAAGGTGGAGTTTAATGGTGCCAGGGAGAAATGAGAAGTAAGGAGAACATGGCGGTCACGAAGATACACTGCTTAGATCCTTCTCAAGGATTGAGAATGTTGCCCAGCTGTGGAGATAGCAATCAGCAGACAGCCTCCAGCCACTAGCTCCTTCAGGTCCTCTGCTGCAAAGGTGTCTGGCCCTCCTCACACACTCTACCTGGGCAGCCCCATGTGGGGCCTAAGCAAGGCCAGGTGCTTGGCTCTTTTGGCCCATTTGGGTTTGTTCTGATGGGTGATACTCCTCAAAGTTCTCTTAAGAGTAATGGAAGATGTGGCTGGGCCTGCTGCTCGATTTAACTTCTCCCTCTGCCTGGTCCTTCTTCCTTGTCATGACTTCCAAGGTGTTGATTTCTAATCAGCATCTTGTATCCCCAACTCACAGTCTGCCTCCAGAACCCAGTCTCTGACAGAGAATGGTGGAAACAAGTCTTTTCAAGAGTTTGATTCAGCTGGGTGCAGTGGCACATGCCTATTATCCCAGGGGAAGCAAAGACAGGAGGATTGCAATTTCAAGGCCAGTCTCAGCAACTTAATGAGGTCCTAAGCAATTTACAGGCTCAAAATAAAACAAATTTTTAAAAAGGACTGGGGATATGGCTCAGTGGTAAAGTGTCCCTGGCTTCAATCCTCAGTACCCTTCCTTCCAAAAAGAGTTGATTCAGAAGTGGGTGTGGGAAAGAGAGTCATTAAAAAAAAAGAGTAGGAAGGGCCATTACAGAGGACTGCTTGAAGATACTGGAAAGAGTACAGTTAATGATGGAGTAATGTCTTAGGGAGGAAGGGAAGGATGGACTTTAGGGTCCAGGAAGAGTGATTGACATAGAATAGGAAATTGTTTCCCATTGTCTGAGATTAGGTTGAAGATGTATTTATGGGGATGAGTCTCCACTGGTCTTGGGAGGTGGCCAGGAGTGAGGAACACCTGCCTCACTTCAGTTCCAGCACTGGGTGAGGACCAATCACTGGAGAGGTAAAAGGAGGAATCTTTGATATTATGGGGGGAAAGATGCTCTTCGCCCACCATGGGTAGGATTTGGGAGAAGTTGTAGCACAGGTGACAACTGAGGAGAAACCCCAGGCAAAACTCATAAAACAAGAGCATGGGGCCTGAAGTAGAGAGGAAAGACTCACTTCATCATATTACTATCTATTTGGTCTGTTGAGGACCATTTCGTGTACTGATTCTAGAATCCAGTGGATTTTCTATTTCTTTAAATTTTTCCTCCCATATATATACATTCTATATAATGCCCAAGACGTGCTAAAAACATTGAACAGGACAGAATTGAGGTGAGAATCTTCTGGCACCTGGGATACTGTCATTTAACCAATTCCAATGTCTTCTAACCTATTCCATTTCTCCATCTGCTCCAGAAGAATATAATTTTGGATGCTATGAAAGACTTTAGCAAAAGACAGCCCCTCGGTCTACTATACTGCCTCCTCCTTTAGTGACTCTGACAAGAAGACAGAACAAGCTGGTGTGACCTACCCTTTCCTTATCTGCCAGTGCCCCCTGGTGGTCACATTTAGTTCTCAGGATACATAAAACACCTTTTTGAATCTCATTTGAGGGTTTTTCCCTAAAGTCATTGTCAAGGTCATTGATCGGTCATTTTTGACATTGATCTGTTTTCCGTGTTTGGAAGTCAGAGCTTCACTATCTCCAGCTTTCGAACACCTCTCTGCTTCTCTCTGGTTCCTTGAAGACTGTGGGTTGTGATTGGTAATATTCTTGGTTAATCTTGGTTTTGGTACTCTGGGATGTCACTCAGTCGGACCAGCCAGTTTGAACACATTTAGAGCAATTAAAGTTTCTCTTATGTTCTGTTTTGGGTTTTGGGCTCCTATTCCCTCTTACCAATGACCATTCTGCCCTTTTCTGGTCAATGCCATCTTTCCTACTGAGAAGCCAGAGTCTTGCAAAGGATTCTGCTCTCCCCCTGCCACCTGGAAGAAGTCACCACTGGCCATGAGCACGGGACCCATCCCTCACTTGTTCTTCTTTTCCCTTTTATCATAACCAGCTTCTCTTGAACCAAAACTAAACTTCTTTACCTTGACCCCTGTAGGGATCCAGACACATTGAGGTTAAGGTCTTGGTATTCCTTATGAATCGAGTGACATGTTCTAATAGAAACTGGGTGAAATAAAGAGGGGGAAGGACACATGCTCACTTTTTTAGTTACAAAGACCCTATTCCAGCCCACTGAATAGGGTATAATTGCACTAGTTTATTTTGGCCACTAGATGGCAAAACTGAACAAAAGGAAAAAAAAAAAAAAAGAAAAGAAAAAAGAGGTGGGCACTCAAAAAACAAAAGAAACCCAGACAAAGAATGCTGAAAATGCCCCCGAGGAAGCACATTCCCTCTGTTGTTCTAAGTGCTAGTTGACATTTCCATGGTTCTCTGGCCATAAAAGTACAGACAAATCATTTTCTATCCTTGAAATTCTGAAGATGACCTTTCCCTGCAAGTGTATAAAAAGCTACCCCAAGAGTAAGATGCAAAGTGAGCTTGTCTGCCTGCCTCTAACAGGTACCTTCCTTTATTGTGAAGTTTTCAATACTGAGCCACTGAGTCCCAGAGTGGATGAAGAGGGTGACAAGGGTTTACTGATAATATGGTTGGGCTAAAATATGCACCACATCTTGTGAGAAGTGCTGATCCTCAGACCCTTGGAGTCTGAGGATGAGTAGAATTAAGCATCTTAGATTAGATTAGATGATATGATTTGGTGCTTGTGAGACTTGGGTTATAGCAAGAAGGGGACTGAGAAAGGGAAAACATTTAGTCCTTGTTGTATGCTTCTATATAGTTTTGACCCTAAGGATTATTTCTTTCTGCATTCATTCATGATGGATTCATTTCATTCAAGAAATAGCCCAGGCACCATATAGGAGATGGGAATAAACAGTAAATAAAGCAGAGTTCCAGAGCTTTCTTTATTTTTTTATTTTTTATTTATTTTTTTGTACCAGGGATTGAACTAAGGGGCACTCAACCACTGAACCATATCCCCATCCCTATTCTATGTTTTATTTAGAGACAGGGTCTCACTGAGTTGCTTAACACCTCACTTTTTGCTGAGGCTGGCTTTGAACTCGCAATCCTCCTGCCTCAATCTCTGAGCCACTGTAATTACAGGTATGCATGATCACACCTGGCCTAATTTCATTGTTGGTTTTTTTTTTTTTTTAGGAGCAGGATGATCACCCTAGGGAGCACCCATTGCCCACATATGTGGGTATAGATGTGCTCCCACTGACAGCAGAATTCCATTAAAAATATTCTTTTGATTATGAAGAATAAGTCAAAATGGCAAAACTTCATGATAACAGCCAGGTCTATTTCTTATACAAAGGAAAAAAATATTGAAGATTTGCTGAAAAAGGAAAAGAAGGCAGCTTAATGGGAACTACTTTACAAAAATGTAAATTACTCACCAGTGATTACCAGGATCATGAGGACCTACTAACATGACTGTCATGTAAGGTGGAACAAATTCATCCTTGTAAAAAGGCAGAGACAGAATTGAGGTGAGAATCTTCTGGCACCTGGGATACTGTCATTTTGGGACGGGGTCAGTGAAGGATGTGCATCAGAGGCAGTGAGTTGGCAGGGTGGAGCTCAAGTTGGTATGGGTGAGGAATAATCGGGAGGCTGTGGAAAGTGTCTCAGTGAAGGGGGATGAGTTGAGAGGAGCGATGGTGGGTGGTGGTAGGAACAGATGGGAGACAGATTTCAGAGTAGGAAGGACCCCTCTTTATAAGGGGAAGAAGAATGTGGAAGGAACACCAGTTCCAGGGGCCTCTTCCCAGGCTAGAGTTCTTTCTTACATATTTCGTTGCTTTGTCATAGAATTGTAACAGGGGTTCACTTGATGCTTTGATGAGATTCTTTGTGGTTTTGAAACTTACATGTTTTTTTTTTTTTTTCCTTTTTCCCAGGCTTCTTTTCCCTGACCTTCTCCCTGGTCTTCTTTTCCCTGATTTTCTTCTGCCTGATCTCTTCCCTCATTTTCTCTGAATCACCTCTATAAAAACCCCCTGTTCCTGCTAGTGGGAAGAATCACAGCCTTTGAGACAGGAGTCCCCTGTGTTTCTCCTTTGCTAGCAAAGCAATAAACTTTTTCCTTTTTTCTCAAAACCATGTCCTCGTTATTGGATTGGCATCAGGAAAAAGGACCTAGCTTTCAGCAACAGAATTAGGATCCCACTTTAGCCCGACTCTTCCCCTTTATAGCAAAAGGAGGAAACTAAAACCTAGGAAATGGAAACCTTAGTCTGTAATCAAACTGCAAGGCAGTGAAGGAGCAAGAGTAGAAGCCAAGTCTCTCCCTTCCCTGATCTGACTCCATCCACAGGTTCACTTCACCACAGGTGGGTGCACATCGAAACCACCTCGGGAGCCTTGCAAAGGCATGAGCTTGGCCTAAACCTGGCCCATACACAGGTCTAGCAAATCTGAATCCTTGGCCTGGGACTACTGGCTCATTCCAGACAGGGTGAGTGTCTCTGAGGACAATTTTCCATGGCACATACTGCACATTCTGCCTGGGTCATATTTTCTCTGTTGCATAATTGCCATTATCTACAACCACCAGTGACTGGAAAGACACTGAGTGCTCACTTGAAGATCCCTTTGCAAACAAACAACATAGTCCTTTCTTTTTTATTTTTATTTTTTAGTTGTAGTTGGACACAATACCTTTATTTATTTACTTTTATGTGGTGCTGAGGATCGAGCCCAGGGCCTCGAACGTGCTAGGTGAGTGCTCTACTGCTGAGCCACAATCCCAGCCCCTCATAGTCCTTTCTTGTATGCCCACTTAATAGTGTGCATCATCTAAAGGAGAGGGAGGCCAATGGACAGCTTCTCCCCAGTGAGGGTAGACTAATGGATGGGAACTGCTCAGTAACAGTTTCCAATCTAAGTTCTGTAAAACTGATAATCTCTATGAGCTGGAGTTGTGGCTCAGTGGTAGAGCGCTCGCCTAGCACATGCGAGGGCCTTGGGTTCAATCCTCAGCACCACATAAAAATAAATAAATAAAGCAAAGGTATTGTGTCCAACTACAACTAAAAAAATTTTTTAAAAAAATCTCTTTATGAGTTTATTTTAGTAAAGTATGAAAAAGTAGAACTTTTAAAAATATCAAACACATATGAGCCTGGCACAGTAGCACCACCTATAATTCCAGTGACTCTGGAGGCTAAGACAGGAGAATCTCGAGTTAGAGGCCAACCTCAGCAACTTAGTGAGAGCCTGTCCTAAAATAAAAAATAAAAAGGGCTGGGGATGAAGCTTAGTGGTTGAGAGTCCCTGGATTCAACCCCCAGTGTCAAACAAAACAAAATAACAATACCACCCCCCATACATTTTAGTACAGTTTTCTTAATCACAGTGTTTTTAGGAATATGACCCCCATAGTTAGGGAAGAAATACTTGCCTTTTTAACCATTTTTTTTTATTATGAATTAAATTGAATTTTTCATGATCATTGTAAATTTGTTATGTTCTATTATGAATTGAAATGTCCACGCCTCACATGTATAAAATAAAGCTCTGGAGTGCTTGCTATATGCTAGTTACTATTCTACCAGCTCGGCATGTAGCAATTCAGTTAATCCTAACCCACTTTGAGGCCAAGGGTAATTATCAGTCTCATTGTATGGAGGAAATAGGATCATGGGGAGGTCAAGTAACTTGTCCAAGGTCTTACCTGGAAAGTCTGGATTCACTGCCCGTGCTGCCAACATTTTCCTCGTTTATTTGTGTTTCATTTTTTTCTATTAGGTATAAAAATTAAAACTTTTGTGGTCAGATTTATCAGTCTATTCCTTTGTTTTGTTGGCCCATTTTCTTCTTTTAGCCAACTTAGAACGTTTTCTCTTTTTCAGAGATTAAAAAATATTTGGATTTTTTGGGGGTGTATTACATAAGAGGAGGATTTACATATATATGTATTTCCCAAAATAATCATTTCTCCTGAATCACTTGCTGAATTATATTTTTCTGATGCAGGATTTAACAAGAATGCCTTTGTGCCTAAATTTTAGGCTTGTCTACTTTTTTTTTTTTAATATATTTTTTTAGTTGTAGGTGGATACAATGCCTCTATTTTTATGTGGTGCTGAGGATGGAACCTAATGCCTCACCGGTGTTAGGAGAGCGTTCTACCATTGAGCCACAACCTCAGCCCTAGGCTTGCTAACTGTTAGTTATTTATATGGAGGATTGAACCCATATATGTGTGTCTATTTTGCTATAAAAACACTGTGATTAAGAAAACTGTACTAAAATGTATGGGGGGTGGTATTGTTATTTTGTTTTGTTTGACACTTGGGGTTGAATCCAGGGACTCTCAACCATTGAGCCACATCCCCAGCCCATTTTTTTTACTTTGACACAGGATTCTAGATTTTTTTTCTCTCTATTGTCTTATTTCTCCCTGTCTACTAACTATGCAATTGTCTTATCCAGGGGTAGGTGTCCAGTGTGAGATCTTAGGTGGCAGCCAGGGCTTTTGCCCTGGGATTATTGTGGGGATGACTCAGTTACAGCCCCAGGCCCTGAGAGGCTGAGTGAAATCCAGGTGTAGGCCCTTTGGGTATGTGCAGGCCTCTCTAGACCACCTTCCCAGGCAAAGTTAGTAATCACTTATTTTATTCAGCCATCTCCCTTGAAGAGGTAGAGGGGTAAGGAAAAGGTGATTCCCAGCCCCTGATTTTTGAGTAGTGAACATGATGCTGGTCCTGGATCTCACTGGGCAATATATTTCTTTCTTATTGTCAGGACTTGAACTCCCAGTTGCCCTTGGCTGGATCCAAAGTCCAGATACAGCTTTAACCCTGATCATGTTCTCCATTCATATTCCGTTCCTGTGAATATTTTTTAGGGATATTTCTTCTTTGTTAAGTGTGGCTTTTTCGTTTTTTTCTAATATTGTGTCTATCATTGCTCTATATTGGAAGCTCCTAGACTATCAATGCTGTTTCACTTGTGTATCTATTTTGCTATAACCATTAATTATTGTAGCTTACATTGTGTATTCTGGGACTACTCTAATGATTTTCTCTAATCACTTTCTCAAAGCTGGATCAGGCAGGAGAAAGCTCTATAGAAGTTACTGAAGTTGAGAACTGAAGAAGTGGTATAATGCTCCCTTCCACCGCCCACCACAGGTCATGTGAGAGGAGCCCCGGGGTGGCAGCACTAGGAGGGGATTCTGCTTCGAAGCTTCATGCCAATCTATCATCATGAACTCTCAAGCCAAGGTAGATCCAGCACCTGGAAGTGACCTGGTTTTTGGATGAATGTCTAGAAGTTATATGTGAGATAGACTCCTCTCCCTCAGAAAACAATGGTGCACTGGAAAACCAGCATGCATCCAAGGCAATGTGTAGTTATGTTTCTAGAGTAAACTGTCCAATGTCCACTTTGATCCTGTCAACAGTTGCTTCTAGATGAAGGCGGGGCACATGCATGGTCCCAGCTGACTCCCTTCTGCTGAACTAGGCTGTTTCTCAGTGGCACAGGCAAGGTACTATAGACAGGAACTGCATATGAAGCAGGATCTCCTTTAAAATACACAGTAGTCATCTTTTATCCATTGGGGAAGACATTCCAGGATCCAGTGGACCTCTGAAGGGTAACAAATGCTCTATATATTTGTGTTTTGTATACTGTACATATATACCTGTTATGAAATTTATTAGTTAAGCACAATAAAAAATAATAAAACAATTTTAACAACATACTGTAATAAAAGATACTTAAAACTTACAGATTTTTTTATTTCTGGGATTTTCTACTTAGTATTTTTGGGCTGTGGTTGACCATGGGTAACTGAAAATGTGAAATCAAAACTGGAGAAATGGGGCACCTACTGTAAACAGAGCAAAGCCCTGTCCTGGGAGGCCTCCTTCTTCCTGGCTGTGAATTCAGGAGCATGAACAACAGCGTCCACCCTCACCCTGTGGCCCTGGCTCCCCTTTGCCAGGGGTGGGGCCTGTGGTCAACCCAGTGGGGTTGAGAAGCAGTGTTCTCTACCACCAGACATACTGGGCAACCCGCTCAGCCAGACTGTCTCCTGGGTGTCTGTGAAAGTTTGTCCCAGAAACCAGTTCTTCCTGGAACTGGGTGTCATTTCAGGACAGAGAATGCCAGGAGTGTAACTTGGCCCTGAAGTAAAGGATAGCCTTCCAATCTTGCATGAGATAGCAGATTGCTTGGGTTTTGGCTTGAGCTGGGGCTGGTAGTTCCTGGGGAAATTCAGGCAGCTCCACCAGGGGGAGCCTTTTCCATATCTTGGATTTATGGGGCTCCACTCAGCTTCTGAGTATGAGTGTGTGTGGTGTGCACATCTCAGTTTTTCTGTGATTACAGTACAGAAGCATGACTCAACTTTCCTAATTGATATATTCAACTTAATTTGCTGCCATGGCTTGGGTTCTATCATGCTTCAGATTTACTTGTGACTGTGGTTATATGTAACATTGCAGCCACCCACAACAATGTGGGGTGGGGAGAAATGAGAGTGATAAACTTTCACTCCCCAAATGTCACTCAGTCGGTTTCATCTCATAACCAGGCCATGAGCTCATCCTGAAGTTGAGAGACCCATACAGTGGAGGAGGGGGGCATGGGAGGTGGATTGTGAGTGCTTGATGTCCGGATTAACTCCATTGCCCTCCAGTAGGATGGGAGAACTCAGACCAGCCATTAATTCCACATCCTGCTCTTGCCAGGTGCCCTAGAAATGTAGGTAACTCTGCCTGTGATGTATGGTTCTGGGCCTGCTCCGGGAAGATATGGTCTGGCTGAGCAGAGGGTGGCCACATATGAGGATGGAAGGAGCTGATCCAGGTATAGAAGGGCAGGGGAGGAAGTTCAGGGGAAGAGGGCACCATGAGGACTGCAGAGAGGCTGAGCAGGGTGAGGCAGGGTGCAGCGCCATGACAGTCTCATGCATCACCTTTTTCACTGGTTCCCTTAAAATGTGCCCCTCGAACAGCCTCTGCCACCCCTACCTGGGTCTCAGTGCTGGAGGTGATGGTGTTAGAAGAAATCAAGACTGAGGAAATTTCAGGATGGTGGGGCTGAGAATTCCCTGGTGCAGGTTGAGAAAATGCTAAGCTTTTCTAGAAAAAGTACAGTGTTCAACATAGTGCTGCTCACGTTGAGATGATACAAGAGATGGGATCTTCTGTGGCACTTGTAGAGAGCAGAAGAGATAACAAGTTCTCTGGGCATTCTTTTTTTTTTTTTTTTTTTTTTTTTTT
>NW_025999984.1:639647-640707 GCF_001458135.2 Marmota marmota marmota
AAAAAAAAAAAAAAAAAAAAAAAAAAAAGTATTCCTTCGTCCTTTGAGCCAGCCTGACCCTCTCCATTGGTGCTGTGTCTTCCTTCTGGTTCAAGCTAGTCCCCCTACCCACTGCCATGAAGCCTTGACTATGCTTAAATTCTTTCTGGGTTCAGTTTTGTTTCTAATGTCTGGACCCAAGGATCTGAGTCTAGTAACAACAATGTAGAGACCTAAAGACCAAAGGACCCATGGGATCCATGTATAGAGCTGACACCTCCTCCTCTACATCTAGATTCAACTTGGTCAGGAATAAAGGTGACAAGGAGAACCCTCAAACACTGGGCACTTACTAGAGAGACTCTTTTAGATAGAAAAGAATGTTTAAAAGTTATTCGAAAGGCTGTGATTGTAGCTCAGTGGTGAGCGCTTGCTTAGCATGTGTGAAGCACTGGATGTGATCCTCAGCACCACAATAAAAATAAATAAATAAAGGGATTGGGTCCATCCAGAACTCTAAAAATTTTTTTAAAACTTCGAGGGCTGGGGATGTAGCTCAGTGGTAGAGTACTTGCCTGCCACTTGCACAGGGGGGTTCAGTCATTCCCCAATACCATTAAAAAAAAGGCTGAAATACCTATAATTAATAGGTATTATTACTATTGCCACCCCAGCAGCAGTAGGGATGAGAAGACTTGAAAACTAAACTTGAAACCCTTTTTTATTTCCTCAGAGTCTAGTGTTTTAAGTTTCAACTCTACTATAAAGACCTTTGTGCCGAGGTTGCTGGGATAAAGAATTCTGGAAGATCTCCCCATGCTCATGACTGAATTGAGTTTGACTCCACAGCATGTCACAATTCTTGATTTTTCCAAGTCATCTCTGTTTAGTATCCATCCGCCACATGGGCAGGATATGTAACCGCAGTTTTGTTGGCAGCCTTAGACAGCCTCCAGTCGTCTCAGACATAAAATTGAGAGAAAAGAAGCTAGATGCACAAAAACTCATGTTACATATTTTTCCTTCCTTCCTTCCTTCCTTCCTTCCTTCCTTCCTTCCTTCCTTCCTTCCTTCCTTCCTT
>NW_025999984.1:640730-701340 GCF_001458135.2 Marmota marmota marmota
TTTCTTTCTTTCTTTCCCTCCCTCCCTCCCTCTCTCTCTTTCTTTTGTACCAGGGATTGAACCCAGGGGCACTTAACCATTGAGCCACTTCCCCAGGCTTTTTTATTTTTAGATAGGGTCTTGCTAAATGTCCTTAATAATTTTGCTGAGGCTGGCCTCGAACTTGCAATCTTCCTGCCTCGGTCTCCAGAGTTGCTGGGATTACAGATGTGTGCCACTATGATTTGTTTTTATGAAGCTCAAGTTCAGAAAAAAAACTGTAGAATTTACATCTTTGAAAAATAAAATACAGAATGGATTGAGGGTGGTGGTAAAGGTCTTATATTATCTCAGCACTCACCATACTCTGTGCCCTCAACAATAGTTCTCTGCTCTTGTCTCTTGGGGGTGATGGTGATGGTGTGGAATTTAAATTATGGATGTTCTGCTCTTTCTGTGACACCTTCCTTGAGTCAAAATTCTTTTCAATCACCATTCTATAGCTTCTTGAATTGTTCTCATGCAGTTTTCAGTTTCTGCAAAAACTGAAATGGAATAGACGATATGATTTTTACAATGTGATAAGATGGTTAACTTTATACATCAACCTGTGTGACAGGTTGCCCAGATTAATGTTAATTCTGGGTATGTCTCTGAGGATGTTTCTAGATGAGATTAGCATTTGAATCTGTATATTTAGTAGACCGCACCCCAATGTTGGTGGTCATTATCTAATCTGTGTGAGGGTCTGAACAGGATAAAATGTCAGAGGAAGAAGAATCCCCTTTTCTTATCGCCTGCTTGGGCTGGAACATCCATCTTCTCCCACCCTTGGACTAAGACTTGCACTGTTAGCTCCCCTGGTTCTTTCTTAGGCCTTTGGATTTAGACAGTTCAGCCCTCCTGGGTCTCCAGCTTGTAGGTGGAAGATTGTGGGACTTTCCAGCTTCCACGTTTGTATAAGCCTATTCCTTTCCTCATTCTATCCATCCATCCATTCCTATTGGTTCAGTTTCTCTAGAGAATCCTGATTAAAACATGGTACTGGTTTGGATAAGTGTTCCCCAAAAGCCTGTGTGCTAAAGGTTTGGTCTTGAGGGTAGTACTATTGGGAGGTGATGGAAACTTTGAGAGGTGTGGCCTAGTGGGAAGTCCTCAGGTCACAGAGGTGTGCCCTTGAAGGGTACTGTGAGGCTCCAGTCCCATTTCCTTTTTTCTTTGCTTCCTGGCTTGTGATATGAGTTTTCTCTGCCATGTAATTCTGCCATAATGTGCTGCTGCTGTGGGCTGCTCACATCAACTCCTATGAGCAGTTTAAGGTTTTCCTTGTATCTTGCCCAGAGTCACCAAGTTTCATAGATGTTATTGTTGAGGTGAGCCTCAATCCACCAATGAATCACCTGCAGGAAGAGAGCTAATTCTATTCATTTTAGGAGATTAAAGATGGCCACAGGTCCTTTGCTACTTCTCCCATTGAGATGAAGGGGAGCCCTTGGATCTGGGGAGCTCTGGCTGGTTGATCAAGAAAAATTGGTGGAAGTGATGCTGTGCCAGTCTTTAGCCCAGCTCCAAAAGCAACTTCCACCTCCTGTCCTTTGGGCCATCCTGTGGGAGCCTGAGTTGCCATGTAAGAAGTTTGAATTTCCTGAAATTGCCATGCTGGAGTGGCCACATGCAGCACTCTGGCAAACCACTTAGTAGAGACTGGTTGTCCTCAAAAAAGTGACAAAAAATGCAAGAGAAGCTGTCTTATACTTAGACCAGGCATCTGCCTGCTGATGCCATGGATTGACCCCACAGATTGTGCCATTTCCACTACAGCCAGCCCTGTGTAAGAAAGTGTGTTTCCCTTCAGCCTCATTCATGCTCTGTGAGTCAAACTTTTGGATTCTTATCAACCAGCAAAAGACTTCAGTGCATTTAGCATAGATGCACTTAGATTAATTCTCCCTCCTGCATTTCTTATAGAATATCCTCAGTCTTTTCTTCTATGTCAGATACTTTAATTAGCTTCTAATCATACAGGGTGCCATTTCTTTTTTTTAAGAGAGAGGGAGAGAGCAAGAGAGAGAGAGAGAATTTTTTTAATATTTATTTTTTAGTTATCAGCGGATACAACATCTTTGTTTGTATGTGGAGCTGAGGATGCCAGGCGAGCGCGCTACCACTTGAGCCACATCCCCAGCCCCACAGGGTGCCATTTTGATATTCCCTTTATTGTCATCACAGCATGAAAGGTTTCTGCCAGGGTAGGTAGGTTGAGTGACTGTGGTTCCATATTGGTTATTGTAATAAAATCAACAGATCCTCGTGGCTTGAGTTGTTTTAGATGAGATCAGCTTCGGTTTAAAGGCTCATCTTGTTATTCTTTGTATTATTCTTTGTTTCTGTTATAAAGATTCTTTTACAAATATTCTTTTGTATTTATTTAATGTTTATTAACAAATTATTTTATTTCCAGAAAGCCTGAGCCTTTCTGAACAGAATGGAAATATGAAAAGAAAGAGAAGCTGGGTGTGAGGGCAAATGCCTTGTAGTCAGGAGGCAAGTTCAAGGCAACTTAGGGAGACCCTGTCTCTAATAAAATAAACAAACAAACGAATGAATGAATAAAAAGGGCTGGGGATGTAGAGAGTACCTCTGAATTTAATCCCTAGTGCTGAAAAAAGAAAAGAAATAAAAAACAGAAGACCTTTATCACAGCCATGTCTTCGCAGTTCCTCCTCAAGTAGGCTGTCTGTTGTGCTATTTAGAATATGCTGTGAGGTCTTCTGCTGCTATATTTGAATACTACAAATTGGGTAATTTATAAGAGGAATTTGTTTTACAGTTCTGGAGGCTGGGGAGTCCAATGTTGAAGGGCACATCTGCTGAGAGACTTCTTGCTGGCAGGGACTCTCATCAGAGTCCTGAGGCAAAGCAGGGCACTTGGTGCTCAGAAGAACAAGGCAACTAGAAAAAGCTCACTTGTATAGAAAAGCTACTCCTGTGATATCCCATTAATCCTTTAACCCAGAGCTGAACCCTTACCATCTAACTACCTCCCAGGCTTCTTGGGCTTCAGGTACCCAGGTGTCTTTTTTGGAACCATCATCCTAGTGTAAGTCCTCCCATCTTCAGAGTGATCACTTGGTCCACTCTCCACTCCAGTCCAATTTGAGTCCATGATATTCTCATTGTTAAGGTTCCGAGGTCTTCTGAAGGCATGGATTTCTCTGCATGCCCACACATTTGAGTGTAGGAATATTTGTGGATTCTGGAATCCATGTGTGGGTGATACAGTTCAGTGGTATTGCACTTGCCTGGAGTCCAGGTATCGGGGCACAGCTTCCTGAGGGGCCCCAGGAACAACTGTTCACCTCTGAGGCCTTACCAGCCCTTGAGTTGCCTCCTGCTGAGGAATGTCTCAGCCCCATGAAGGATCCACCTACCTCACCTGATTTCCAGTCCAGGACACTCTTTCTCCCTATCTGCCTTCAAAGGTCCTGGGCTCCTCGAGACACTCCCCAATACACCTGCAATCCTCTCAAGGAACTCCAGCCTCCAGCAAATAAAAGTCTGAAAAGGAAATTTGTCTGAAAGGAACCTCTGAGCTCAGGGTTCCCTGAACAGAGAGAATCCAAAGTCCTTTGTCTAGGCTTGGAAGTGGAGAGTGGTATGCAAAGACAGAGGAAAGCAGGGTTAGGTGAGGAAAAACCAGGAAAAATAAAACACAAATTAATTTTATAATAAGTGATCCTGTTACAATGGGGGAAATATTTTACTGCTTATTGCTCCACTAAAAACTCTGGAGATGGGCTGCCAAGAAAATAGGTTTATTCAAAAGGCAGCTTTGAGGAAGACAGATGAGAACTTTTTGTTTCAAATCTCCATCTTCAGGGGACTCAGGGGTGTGGAAATCTTTTATAAGAGAGGAGGCAACGTGGGATGAAATACAGGAAATATACATATAAAGATTTAGTTAGCCCCAGAACATGTACATCTGTGCTTCCTTGGTGTCTGTCCCCGGCATGAGGCTTTTATTCTTAGTGTGAGGAAGCTCAGAAGTTAAAATAATTTGGAACTTTTAATTTCAAAGGAGGTCTGCTTCAAATCCTCCCTATTTAGTTCATTCCTAATCTTAGGGAATTGGGGCTCCATGTCATGTGGATGGTAGTTTATTATTGTTGGATCAGTATATAGATCCCAATGAAGGGACTGGAATATGAGTCAGATATTTATTTCTGAAGGAGGCAAAATCAGAAACACTTGATAGCTCTGCCTAGGGGAGAACTTTAGTGTTAGATTGCGTAAGAACTCACTTTCTAGGACTTCCCACTATTTTTGGTGGAATTTGACAAGGGACTCCACATGATTTTCCCCTGACTCTGAACGATTTCCCATGAAGACATTGCTGATTATTTTGCCAAGCACCTTGTTCCCATGAAACTGGAGCCTTGTCCTGATTTTTTTAAATATATATTTTTAGTTGTAGATGGACACAATACTTTTATTTTGTTTATTTTTATTGGTGCTAAGGATCGAACCCAGTGCCTTACACGTGCCAGGTGAGCGCTCTACTGCTAAGTCCCAGCCCCAGCTCCATTGCCTGATTTTTGATATGATTGGTCCCAGGTTTGGAGGGAAAGTGACAGTTTAGGAGTCAGTATCAGAAGACCCCTTTTTAGCCTATTTTAACCAACAGAAGTTTTGGGAAATATTAATTCTTAGGCCAAAAGCAAACAAAAACAAAAAACAAAAAACATCAACAAGAGTAGAACAATCCAGTCTGCATAATAGATTTGCATTGTAGGTACTGGGTATTGCACCTAGAGGTGATTTACAACTGAGCTACATCCACAGCAGAGGATTTTGTTGTGCAGAGGATTGTACCCAGGGTCTCATATATGCTAGGCAAGTGGTCTGCCACTGAGTCACAAAACAGCACCACAACTTTTTTTTTTTTTTTTTTTCAAAACAGTCCTCTTTTTATTTTTTATTTTGACACAGGACCAAGTTGCCCAGGTTGGCCTCTAACTTGTGATCCTTCTACTTCAGCCTCCCCAGTCTCTGGGATTATAGACGTGTGCCACCACATTTGGCCAGTTGCATAATAGAGTTAAGCTAATAACCATAATCTCTTTAATTCTATCTAATCTATATTTATATAATCAAGAAAATCAACTTGCTGTAAAGGTAGTCCTGTCACATTTCACTAAGAAGAGTACTTGTTGGCATCTGGGTACTCTGGGTAGAAAGTTCAACATATTTTATAATATCTTTACATACATTTTTCAGAACAGTAAAAATTTTGAACACAAGTTATAAGAACATGTATATACACTTAAGTGTATTTTGTAAACTAAGTCACAGTGTAAACAGCACAACTTTAAAACAAAGGTTTTAAAGAAAACCTTTAAAGACCTTATAGCCACTTTTGCCTGTGGGGTGCTGCATACCTGTAATCCCAGAGACTCTGGAAGCTGAGCAGGAGGATTACAAGTATGAGGCCAGCCTCAGAAATTTAGTGAGAGCCTTATCAATTTAATAAGATTATGGTCTTAAAATAAAAAATAAAAAAGGACTGGGGATGTAACTCAGTGGCAGAGTGCTCCTAGGTTCAATCTCAGTACCCCCCTTCCCCAAATAACAAAAACAAACAAAACAAAACAAAACAAAAAAACAGTCTTACACATCTCCTATGCCAAAATCTTAACCTTAAATTTGTCTTAAGATGAAGGGTGAATAAAGAGGGATTGCCCCTTATAACTATAGAGACATGGCTCATGATATCTCATATGACTATAAATAGTATATTCTTTATTTATACTTAGATAACTTAGAAATTTATATTTAGATAGCTTAGAAATTTAGCAAAACGATTTAGTTATCTCTATAATATGTTAACAATCACAATTTACAGCATTAAATCCAGCCTATCAGATTTTTAAAGTGTTAGAATATTTATATTAATAAAATATCATATATTGTAAAAATAGTAGTTTAACCAAAATTATACACCAAAAAGAAGCTTTAGTACAGATAAAGATTTGAATAAACTCTCTTGGAGTTAATTTTATCTTAAGCAATCAAAAACCTAATAAAATCAGCAGAAAACAAGGGAAATTACCTTCCCCCCCTTTTTTACTTTTCTGCAAATTTCTTCAATGTCTCAATTAATAGAAGAAAAATAGCATCTCAAATCTTCTGCATGTAATTTGTTTCCATATGTTGCTTTGGTTGAGTATATAGACAAAACCTTTGCTCACACAGATGTATAGTTGAAAAGGGGAGGAGTACTTCAGTATCCTTTTCAGCAAATAGTATATATTCTTCTCTGATACCTCCTCAAAATAAGTAGTAGCTTCTTTAGATTAGTTGCAAGGTGGAATCTGAAACCATATTACTGAACTTCTGGTGCTTTTACATTAAAATCCATTTGTCTTTCTTGTACTTTAAATGGTGGTTTCATGCAAGATTCTGTAACATCATGCATCAGTTATTGATTCTGAAGAGAACTCCCAGCAATATAGTCTCTAGAATTGAACAAAACATAGTATCGATCCCAGCTCCATTCCAGAAACACCTCTTCAAACTGGAAGGGGAAAATGGTGGTGAAAACGATGTCCACGAAACAGACTTACAGCTCACCTGCGGGACAGGCAGGTATAGATCTGTCTTTGTAAGAGCTTGACAGCATCACCTGGGGCTAGGCTCAGGTCATAGCTTCCTGCTGCCATGCATTTGAGCTCTGGAATCCATTGCCTTTTGGGCTCCATGCCTGAACCACAATTCCTGAAGCTAGGAGGCCACCAACGTAGGAGATTGTCTTGATAAAACATAAAATAGAGCAATTATTGTCAAACTGTTGGATCTTAACTATAGAAGCACTTTAAAAGTTACTTTAAATTTTTCTATGATTTAAGCTTTAATAAAAGCATCAAAACGTTATTATTCTATGTCTTCGGTAATTAAAAGTAGAGAAAATAAAAGATTTTAAATAATAGAAAACTGGACATGGTGGTTGAGACCTGTAATCCCAGCAACTCAAGAGTCTGAGGCAGGGGGATTCCAAATTCCAGGCCAGCCTTAACAATTTAGCTAGGCCCCAAGAACTCAGAGAAACCCTGTCTCAAAAAAAAAAAAAAAAAAAAAAAAGGGGGCGGGGGAGATGTGGCTCAGTGGCTAAGTGTCCTTGGGTTTAATCCCTGGTACCATAAACAAATAAACAAACAAATGAATAAATAAATAAATAAATAGGGCTCAGGATATAGTTCAGTGATAATGAGATAGGGACCTTAATCAAGAGGGTACAAGAAAAATGCTGTCTGGAGTAAAAGCCAAGGAGATGAGTCATATTGTACCTATTTATGATAAATTCCATTACTATAGCAACTCCTGCCACCAGTTCTGTATTCTAATTAGGTAAAAATAATCAATGGGGGGGGCTGGGGTTATGGCTCAGTGGTAGTGTGCTTGCCTAGCACATATGAGGCACGGGGTTCAATTCTCAGCACCACATAAAAATATAAAGATATCTGGTCCATCTACAACTAAAAATATTAAAAAAATATATCAATAGGAACAAATAGGGTAAGGTCTTCAATTAGATCTGTGGGGAGGGGAATGAGGCACAGCTTAGCACATAAGACTTGCCCAGGCATTGGGCCTTGAGCTACTCTCTCACTTGGCCCACTCTGCTCTACTTTAGAAGTATACTTTCATTTTCAACAAATCTGTGCTTTGCCTATTCTGCATGTCTTGCTCAATTCTTTGTCTGAAATGCCAAGAACCTGGACCCCAACAGAATCATTTAGGGAGCCAGCTTCAAGGTAAGCACTCCCTCCTTTGGGGTGTTCCCCATTGTATTCACCTAAGCCTACTTCCCTTTTCTATCAGGTTCTCTGACAGTACCACATTCAGACTGAGGAGTAACTGATGCTTCCCAGGGCATCCTCAGGATGAGCACAAGAGCACCTCCATTTGAGTGTTGAGAACTCTGTAGCCCAAATGAGTGGAAACCCTGTAACTTTGCCAGACTTTCTGGCACTTAGTCTCCCTGCCATGTACTTGTGCTGGGTTCCTGGAGATCGCTAGATTTTTCTCTGTTTTCATTTTAATGCCTTCTTCCTTCTGATCACAATTTCTTTGGCTGTAAACAATGAGACACCTTTGGCCCTTGGCTACACTCTCAGTGGCACAGGTTGGGCAGTTAAATGCTATTAGGGTGCCCCTTGCTTGAAGACTCCCATGACAGGATAATGCCATTGTGAGCCACAGATAAATTTAGTCTGTGCCAGAGTCAAGAGAAAGCTCACCATCACAGGCACACAGTAAAACGATCTACTTGCCCCAACTTTGTGGTGACCCAAAGGAAATAGCTCAGCCAAGACTAATCACTTCAAAAATCTTTCTATCTCTATTGTGGGCACTAAACCCAGCCTTATGACTCCTTACTTTTCTTTCTTTCTTTTTTTTTTTTTTTGGCACAAGGGATTGAACCCAGGGGGCACTTAACCACTGAGCCACATCCCCAGCCCTTTTTATATTTTATTTTGAGACAGGATCTCACTAAGTTTTTAGGGTTTCACTAAATTGCTGAGGCTGGCCTTGAACTTGCATTCCTTCTACTTCAGCCTCCTGAGCTACTGGGAATACAGGCATGCACATCTGCTCCTGGCTACTTTTCTTTATTAGTCTCTTAGAGGCCTTTGTGCCGAGGCTGCCAATTCTTCTTCTCCTGAAGTGTTCTTGGTACCTCCACCTGAAGACAAAATGTCCCTTTTGCACCAATCATTACCCTCAACCCTCATGGGGAAGTTGGGGTCTATTGGTTCTGGTGGTTTTCCCTGCCTTGGAGCATAAGCCAGACCTGGAGGATGTGTGGAGTTCCTTTTATCATTTAGATATGGGGAGGGAACGGAAATAGATTAGGCCTCTGGAATGAGGTTAATTAGTGCCTGGATGATAATCAGTGCCTGAGTGCTCCTTAGCCTCTTGGGTGGTAGATAGGCCAAATTTCATTGGATTTATGAAAACAGCTAAAGGATGATCAAAGTTGGGTACTACATTTAGGAGTCCCATGAATTATTCTTGGCTACTGCCCTTGGAGAAAGCTCTACCTCATCCCAACATTAAAAAGGTGTCCCCAAAAGCAAACTGGGACTTAATTGTCCTAGGGCCTTTGAGTTGGCTTCTTATCCCTTGCCCCAACCCAAGGCTTCACCTATATTTTGCAATCAATTCGTTGCTGCCAGGCCAGTCCACAAAGGCATTCATCTTCTTGATAAGACTTAGCAGTCGGAAGAGACTTATGGGATTAGAGAAAGAATATGCTCTGGGGAACTAAGTAGAGTGGCACTGGTGCCCACTCTAAGAGCCAGGAATGTCTGGTCACCTAAGCTAAGATCCCTGGCGGATGGCCCAGGGATAGTGTAAGTCAGAGATAGCTCATTCCTTGGAAGGATGCGTTGGATGGAATTTGGAATTTAGTCCTAAGATTCTTAAGGTCCTTCTTTTACAGACAACCATGGGAGGAAGAACTACCTCGGTACCCCAGGAGTCCTTGTTGGCTGTATTCTGTGCTACTGGGACTGCTTCAATCTTGAAAACCTGAGAAAGAGCTGCCTCATTTTCTATTGCAATACTGCTTGACCCCATAGCTGCTTAAGGTAGGAGTCTCAGAACAATGGCCTGTTAATGGTAGCCCAAAGTTTAATGCTGTCCTTCAATTGAATCTATTTTGCAAAAGACAAGGCAAATGGATCAGAAATCCCATGCATCCAAGCTTTCATGGTCTTTATACAAAAACCCATTATTATACAAAGACAAAAATCCACCAGTCCCCAGAGAAGCCTCTGTTCCTGCCTCTGATCTCAAACAACCCTCTACTGAGTTGTATCCCTTCTTTTGGGGAACACCAACAATCCCCCCTCATATCACTTACCAGAGGAAATAGATTACCAACCCCCTCCTTGTGCAAACATTCTGAGCCCACAACATACTTGTAGTGGGGCCTGGACCCTCTCTTCTCACCAAAACTATCATAACTCCCAATTACCCTGGCAACAAAATATCAAGACCTTCACAAAGAAAGCTTGCTGAGGGCTATTCAAAGGGTCATAAACTGACTAAGGGAGCAGAAAATGGAGGCAAAAGTGGGGGGACTCAATTTTCTTAAATATTTAACTCTTGGAGGTGGTCCATGCAGTTCCTACCAGTCAGTCAAAAGCCAAAAGTTGGACCTGAGCGGGACTCTCTGGAACTGCAGGGCAGGAGAGGCACGCCATCCTTCTCTTCTCTGAGAGGACCCGCTCTCTCCCTTGAAGGTGACCCCTTTTTCCTATACCTTCTAATAAACTCATGCCTAATACTCTGAGGGACATGTCTATTGAGGTCTTTCTGACATGATTTCAAGAACTGGGGTTTGTTGGGGGTCTCTATGCTGCTTCAGTTTCACGAAGGCCCATGCCCTGTCACATTTGGTGTTTCTACCCAGTTATACTCAGTTTCCTAACTCTGTTTCTGATTACTTTCTTCATTCAGTCTTTTCTGAACCTCCATTCTTCATCTCAGATTCTTAGTGACTAGAGGAAAAGTCTTGAAATAATTGATGGTTAGATTAGAGCACACTCTAGTAAAAAACGGAATATCTCTTGATTGAAACTCAGATACCACAGCCCTTAGGGATAAGAATTGAGGCTATTGTCCTTGATCTTCTTGGGGGAAAAAATGTTGCCTGATAGCAATTGAAAGATTCTTGGCAAGGGTAACATTCTTGTAGAACCCGAAGGTCAGTGATTATGAGATTTTTGAACCCCGATGCCCAGTAGGATAAAGAGTCCTCTTTCTCATCCTCTTCTTCTCTCATCTTTGTCTCTGGACCAATAGAACTACATGGGACCTGGACCTCATTCAAGGCTCAAATCTGGGAACTGTAATTCACACCTAAGGTAAAGAGGTACCCTCCCCATCTCTGGGTCAGGATGCCCTATTCAATACCCTTTGCCTCCCAGCCTCAAAATGGCAGCTTTCCTTACTCCTTAGCTGCCTGATATCTACCCTTCTGAAGCTTGTATCTGCAATGTAAGTTGCATAAGAAATGCCCTAAACAGGTTTGAGACCAGAGGAGAAAGTGTCACTTTTAAATCCAAGCCACTGTGGGACAGAAATGTACTGTTTTACAAGTTTTTCTTGAGAGCCTTTTCCTGAGGTCCAGCCTTTCCCTGAACCCCAAGGGCTCCCACATTCTTTAAGTACCTGGACTAACTCTGATCCAAAGTGCACTCCGGTGTGACATAGATATTACATGTGCTCCTTTACTAGAGCAATCATGGGATGTGTGTCATTTTTTAAAAGCGTCTTTTTTGAGCTCATGGTTTTTCTGATGAATTGATTGACTTTTGGTCCTGCTCACCTGAATTAGTTTGTTTTGTTCTGATTTTTAAAATTTTGTCTTACTGTCATCTCCCCCTCTCCCATTTTCCTTCTGTCTTTATTCAGGGCCCAATTAATCAAGGAGTAACTCTAAAATACACTATAAAAGAAAAGAGATCATCCCTTTCAAAGGGTCCTAAAAAGTAGCATAAATAGTGGTGTTGGTTGACATGGGTCTACCTCATGGATGGACACGTGGCCACCTGAACCGTTGGCTCAGTGTGCATACATGGCTGGCAGACCCGGCTCCAACATCCCCAACTGTACAGTCCTCTTCAGGTCTATGTCCTCTATTCTATATTCTATTGTTCACTGTCACACAAAGGACATATGTGACAGGCACTATTTTAATTTCTAAAGGGTTAAATCTGATAGACAAGGTGTAATAAACATGTGTAGTCTTTTATCTCCTATCTGAGAATATCTAATACATTGTAAAAAACTAAAATCTTTACTTCCGGGTGAGGGTTGTGACTCAGTGGTAGAGCTCTTGCTTCATATTCGAGAGGCCTCATAATGTCCATTGCAATAAAGCTTTTTTAATCGGGGAAAAAGATGGCTTGAGACATTAATTAGGCTTGTCTGATATCTTAGTTTTTATTGGAAACCTAAAGTTAACCTAAAGTTAAACATGGATAAACTAGATTTAACATAAATGGGGTAAACATTTATAAATGTGTCTTTTAGAGGTGACATCTGATTAATTTTCAAAGTTAAATACAAAACATCAACTGCTGAATATAAATTCAAGTAACTGATATTCAGAGATAGACTCAGGAAACTTATTTGTTCAAAGCTATTGTATACAAACTAAGTATGTTCTTGCTATTGTTAATTTCACTCTGTATTTTCCTTGTAAAACTTTATAACTTTTGCCTATTCGTGTTTTGCTGAAATTCTACTTCTTCTTCTTCTTTTTTTTAAAGATTTAAGATTTAGGGCTGGGACTGTAGCTCGGTGGTAGAGCGCCCACCTCACACATGTGAGGCACTGGGTTTGATCCTCAGCACCACATAAAAATAAATAAAGATATTGTGTCCAACTACAACTAAAAAAAATATTTAAAAAAAGAAAATTTAAGATTTAGTTATCTTTATTGTTTTCTTCAATTCTAACTTTCTTTGTTATTCAAGTAGTACTTAACTTTTTTCAGACCATGTATAAGCTAAAAATAACACGAACTGTTCCAAGTTTTCTTTTTTTTTTTAGTTTTTTTGCTACTTTAGTATGCTTTATTTAACACTGAAAACATGATATACAAATGATAATTTAATAATATCAGTGTAAATTTTCCAGTTTATTTTTGCTAGTTTTTTTTAATGTTTTCTAGACTTTCAGTTAGTTTATATTGTAATAGTTGATTAAGCAGTTTAGAATGAAATGCTACTTCTAACAAAATGACCTGAATTAATTTGAGATAATAAGTCATAATCTATAGGGCAGATAGAATATAATGCTGCCGACTTCCAGTACTAATACTGACACTAGTTACATGAAAGGGGTAACTGTACAATTACAGACACTCAAATTAATGTCTAATGTTAACCCATTACTCCCACTGCAAGACTGGTGAAACTTGCCTGCTGGATGTTTAAAACCAAAAGTTGGAGACTAAATCTAAGGAAATAAAAGGACTAAGGAATAGGCAAGGCAATGTTTTGGTTCTTGTCCTTTAAGGTCAACCAGGACCCAGGGACCTCTCAAAGGACCTCTCAAAGGACCTCTCAAAGGACCCCACAACTCAGGTGAGTCATCTGACCTCCTAATCAGGGGGATTGTGAGGACCCTAGAGAACAGGAAGCCAACCAGTGCACATTCTGCAAAGGAGAGTCATTGGAGAGAGAAATGTCACTGATGCTTCCAAGGGAAGCCATGTGGTCAGCAAGTCCCTAATCCATCATAGTAGATGGCACAACTAGTAGAGAAAAAGCTGAAGGAGCTGAGAGGCTTTTCACAAGTTCCCAAGAGTGTCCCTTGAGGAGTCTCAACTGATCCTAATGTTAGATAAGAACAAGGTCTATTTTATTTTATTTTTTAAAAATTTAGTTGTACATGGACATAAAACCTTTATTTTATTTATTCATTCATTTTTTTAAATTTGGTGCTGAGGATCAAACCCAGTGCCTCATGTGTGCTAGGCAAGAACTCTACAACTGAGCCATAACCCCAGCCCCTTATTTCATTTTTTGGTATCAGGGATTAAACTCAGGGGCACTCAACCACTGAGCCACATCCCCAGCCCTATTTTGTGTTTTATTTACAGACAGGGTCTCACTGAGTTGCTTTATACCTTGCCATTACTGATGTTGGCTTTGAACTCAGGATTCTCCTGTCTCAGCCTCTCAAGCTGCTGGAATTACAGACATGCACCACAGTGCTTGGCAAGAGTAAGGTCTATTTTTGACCAACATGGTCTTAAACACCTGACAGGAAAGTATAACCAAAGCACAGTCATACATGGACATTTGAAAAAAAAAACAATGTTTCTTTTAATATAACATGAAACATACACTTGTGTCAATTCTCTCAAAAGTAAGTAAAATGGGGAGGTTATAAAGAAAGTGTTCTTGTGTGGGAGAGCCTAATAACTCCCACCAAGGACTCTAATAGTCACAAGTTTGTCCTGCGTCCATTTGAGTCAGATTTCACAAACTGACCAATCTTCCTCACTTCCTACATAGACGGATTTGATCTGTATTTTTTTTTTTTTTGCTGGAATAATTATCTAGCCCTAAACATAGATATAACCACTAATAATCAACCTCTAACCATTTGTAAGGGCATCCATTAGAGTCACATGGGTTATATAACCAATTCCGCTCTTGGTGGGATTGGTGTGGCCACAGAGTTAGGAGGAATACCCACATCCCTCTCTTATCTTCAGGGTTTGTCTGAAGATCTGTTAGTCTAGAGGAAATATCAAAAGGGATAATTACCTTCCAGAATCAGGTAGACTCATTAGCAGCAGTCACTCCCCAAAATTGGAGAAGATAAGATTAACCACTGAAAAGAGAGGACTATGTCTCTTCCTGGAGGAAAAAAACAGTCTTCACATAAACCAATCTGAGATGGTTAGAGATGCAACAAAGAAATTAGCAGACCATTCTTGAGGATTCAGCAGCAGCAGCTCTCATATGGGATAATGGTCAAAATTTGGAACTGGATGCCTTGGTTACTATGCTTGGTGGGATCCCTTCTGATGCTCCTTCTGTCTTTGTGATTAGGACCCTGCCTCATAAATGTACTAACAAAGTTTATCTCTTCTCATCTAGAGGCCATCAAACTCCAGCTGATCCTATAGCAGGACTTCAAACCCACCTCACCAATGGACCTGAGTGCCTCAAAGTCTTGCCTTGACCAGGTAGTGTGAGAGTTTTGTGACCCCCCGACAGCCCCTGGCCAGCCTGAAGAACATCCAGTGGCAAGGAGAGAGTACAAGAAAAATGCCAGCTGCACTACAAGACAAGGAGATGAGTCATCACGTCCCTGTTTATGATAAGCCCCACTACCATGGCAACGCCCACCATGGAGGGCTTATCACCATAGCAACTCCCAACACAAGTTCTGAATTCTAATTAGGTGAGAATAAAGTAACCAAATGAAAACAAATAGGGCAAGATCTCCCATCAGGTCTGTGAGGAGAACAATGCATATTTTCACTTTAAATAATTCCAAGCTCTGCCTGTTACTTCTGCATGTCTTGCTCAGTTCTTTGTTGGGGATCCCAATTGGACACCTCATCAGTATCAGTCGAACTCCTCTAGGTTCAATTCCCAGCTCCATGAAACAAAACAAAATGTCCTGAAGAAACCAAGCAGGGTGGCTCAGCCCTGTCATCCCAGTGACTCAGGAAGCTGAGGCAGGTGAATTGCAGGTTTAGGCCATTCTTTGCAACATAGCAAGACCCTCAGCAACTTAGCAAAAATCTTGTCTTAAATAAAAAGTAGAAAGGGCTGGGGATGCAGCCCAGTGGTGAAGTACCCCTGGGTTCAATCCCCAGTTTAAAAACAAAAAAAGAATCCCTTTTCTGTTCACTATCAAATAATCCCTTTTTCAGTGAAAAATATTTTTACATTTAGTTGAAGCAAAGTAGACTTTTGACATCAGGCATAGAATAAGATCCATTTAACAGCTTGGAAGGATAAGGAGGAATGAATCACATTGCTGATTAGAGAATCATATACACTCCCTGGGGGCAGTGGCCCACGTCTGTAATCCCAGCAGCTCAGGAGGTTGAGGCAGCAAGATTACAAGTTCAAAGCCAGCCTCACGGGCTGGGGATGTGGCTCAAGTGGTAGCGCACTCGCCTGGCATGCATGCGGCCCAGGTTCGATCCTCAGCACCACATACAAACAAAGATGTTGTGTCCGCTGAAAACTAAAATATAAATATTTAAAAAAATTCTCTCTCTCTCTCTCTCTGTCTTTCACTCTCTCTTAAAAAAAATTAAAAAAAAGAAAACTCCACCAAAAAAATATACATTTTAATAAATATCTTTATATTACCCATGGATATAGAAGGCATCAAACATTGTATTTTAAATATCTAGAGACAAACATCTCAATTGGTTACCAGACCTGGAAAAAAATGTTACCAAATTTTAAAGATATACTTACTAACATCAAGTTCAGATTAACTTATTTGTTGTCATAGTTATACTAAAGTCACATGAATCAGAAGGCATTTGGGCTAACTTAACAGATTTTAAGTTATGTGCTTACTTATCTATAAGCTAATTTGATACTGAGCAAACAAACAAACAAGATATAAGCATATAAACACATAGGTACACACAAAAAAATCTCAAAGCTTAGATTTATCATTTGATAGTTTTTTTTTGGGGGGGGGGCATGGTACTGGGGATTGAAACCAGAGGTGCTTTATCACTGAACTATAGCCTCAGCCCTTTTTATTTTTTATTTTAGGACAAGGTTTCACAAAGTTGCTTAGGGTCTCCCTAAATTGCTGAGGTTTTCCTTGAACTTGAGATCCTCCTGCCTCAGCCTTCCTAGTCACTGAGATTATAGGCATGTGCCACCCACCATACCCAGCTCATTAGAGAGTTTTAAAAGCCATACTGTGGGCTGGGGGTATAGCTCAGTGGAAGAGTGTTTGCCTAGCATGTATGAAGCACTGGGTCAATCCTCAGCACCACATAAAAATAAATACATAAATACAGGTATTGTGTTCATCTACTACTAAAAATATTTTTTAAATAAATAAATAATTAAAAGCCATACTGTAAGCCAGGCACAGTACATGCCTATAATCCCAGCAGTTTGAGAGGCTGATTAACAGGAGGATCATGAGTTCAAAGCTAGCCTCAGCAATGGTGAGGCACTAAGCAACTCAGTGAGACCCTGTCTCTAATAAAGTACAAAATAGGGCTGGGGATGTGGCTCAGTGGTCGAGTGCCCCTGAGTTCAATCTCCAGTACCCCCCACCCAACAGCCATACTGTATGATGCCAGGAGCCATGGCACATGCCTGCAATCCAAGCGACTCGGGGGTGGAAGGTGGGCTGAGGCAGGAGGATCACAAGTTCAAAAGCTAGCCTCAGCAATTTAGCAAGTTCAAAAACAACTTAGGGAGACCTTGCCCCCAAATAAAAAAGGGCTGGGGATGTAGCTCAGTGGTTAAGCACCCCTGGGTTCAATACACAATACCAAAAAAAAAATAAATAAAAATTAAAAATAAAAATAAAAGCCATACTGTTATCTGACATAGCTTTAAGCAGTCTGTAAATCTTAAATTTGCTTCAGTTGAGGCCAGATAGAACATTTATGTCACAGAGACTCAGGCTAGCAAACCTTGAACACTTTTTTTTTTTTTAAGAGAGACTCAAAAACTTTAAAGAAGACAAAACAAAACAAAAGTATATAATTTAATTGTGCAAAATCAAAAAGTGAATTCATCAGAAGGAAAGTCTATGAGCTCAAAACAAAGTAATCACAGATAAATTTTGTTCATATTTTTTATAGAAGCTCATCTGATGGCTGAAGTCATGCTTGGGAAATGTAATTCCCTATCTTACGAAGATAAATCCGTTGTTATAGTAATCAGAATTTAGCCTGTTAATCCAACTGTCAGATATACAAACATATAAAACAGTTGTATTAAATCAGTGTGCACTTTTAGATATATAGGACATGTTATAATGTTTTCTTTCCAACTGAACCCAAACCCAAAACGAGTTTCCAAACAAACCATCACAATTGTTGGGATTTTTTACCCTTTGAATGCCCTCATTGATTGGTAGCCTGAAACCAAATGGATTATTTAAATCCCAAGTGGCAGAGGGAGCTTCTTACTTCATATTAACTGGTACCACAAAATGGTCCACTCAAGGTCCAAAACCTCAGAGATAAAATTCTCAGGGTGTGTCCTTATGTGACATCCACCAGGGGACTCCTCCGTTCCTTTGCTAACAAAGCATTTTTAGGTAGTTGAGGCTGCAGCAGGAAGGAAGGGAAAATTCTTTGGGATTTAAAATGTCTCTGGGCAGCTGCTGGGATTTTTTTGCTGAAAAAAAAAAAAACAAACCTTTCCTCTAGAGATTGCTGCTGGCTTGAGCCATGTTATTCAAGCGCAGGGTCCTTGCTCCTGGCTCCTCAAAACTCTTACTGTGGGGGACAGGCTTTACTGCTCATTGCTCCACTAAAAACTCTGGAGACAAGCTGGCAAGGAAAGAGATTTATTGAAAGCCAGCTTTGAGGAAGCTGGATGAGAACGTTCTGTCTCAAATCTCCATCTCTGGGGGACTCCTGGGCATGCTAAGTTCTTAGAAGAGGAGGACTGGAGTGCAGTGGCGCATCCTGGTAACCCCAGAGATTTGGGAGGCTGAGGCAGGAAGAGTGCAAATTTGAGGCCAGCCTCAGCAATTTAGTGAGATCCTGCCCCAAAAAGAAAAATAAAAAGGTCTGGGGAAGTAACTCAGGGGCAAAACACCCTGGGGTTCCATCCCTAATTAAAAAAGGGGGGCAGGGAGGGAGGGAAGAGGAAAGAGAGGAGAGAAAAGAGAAGAGAATGGGAGGCCCCAGTGGAACAAAAGACAGAAAATAGACATATGTAGATTCAGTTAGCCAGACAATAGGCCAGTCTCTGCTTCCTTGGTGTCTCCATCCTCTGCAGAAGTTTTTATTCTTTTTATTATATTTTATTCTTTTAATTTCAAAGAGGGTCTGTTTTAATCCACCATTCATCCTCACTCTTAATGAGTTTATGTTCTTGCCCCTATACTATATAGGTTGGGTTGTTAAGGGTGTCAGGGTCTCCCTTAAGCAGCTGTCAGGAGAGCTGAGGGCAGAGGCCAGGAGCAGCCAGGTTAAGGTGGGAAAGCCTGAGGTGGAGAGGGAATAGGGAAGAGTCACATCATTCCTGAGAGTTGAAGTGGGAATCCACTGGAGACACTGGAAGGGAGGCAGACGGCAGAGCATCAGAGGGAGCTGAGTAAAGTCAATACTAAGAAACAGCAATTTTTTGGTTTCTGGGTTTAGTTTTGTTTGTTTTTGTTTTTACAGTGCTGGAAATTGAACCCAGAGTCTTGCACATGCCAGGCAAGTGCCGTGTATCACTGAGCTACATCCCAGCCCAAGAAAGGCAGTTTTGAGACATTCTTAGCATTCTAGACTTATGCCCCCCGGCCAGCCCAACACTGGCCTCCTCAAGTTCTCGGGACATTTGTCATTCATATCACTCCTCCTGCAAGCTCCTAAAACTGCTAGAGGGCTTCCTCCACCCCTGGGAGAGCAGGCTAAGACTACTGAGGAATCCATTCTTTGGGGTGGCCCTCAATCAGATGGATTTGTCACATAAATACCCCAGCTTCCATGTGGGCAGGATGATTCTGATGCATCTCTATGCCATTTGTTGGAGGGGCCCCAGTGGGTTGGAACCCCTTGCTGCCAACAGGGGCTCATTCATGCACTTGTGTGGGCTTCTGCCCTTTCTCTGCCTCTATCTCACGCATCCATCAACAGTACCTGAGATTCCCTCTCAAATTACCTTCTTGACTTAAAAATCCCTGTCTTCTGATCTGCTTCAGAAGGAACCCAAAGCAAGACAAGCTCCTTGGCAACATGTATAACCTCTGAACTCCCTAGAATAATGTTTTACGTGTACAGTCATGAGTGAGCTCCATAATGATGTTAGAAGAACAATGGGCTGAATACAATGTTGTTTCCCAAGATGATAATGAAGCTGAAAAGTTCCTCTTGCTTGGTGGCCTAGTGACGCTGTAGCCTACACTCCCAGCACAATGCATTACTCACCTGTTCGTGGTGATGCTGGTGTGAAGAAACCTACTGCACATACAATTATAAACAGCACATAATACTTGATAATAAATGACTATGTTATTGTTTTATTTATTTATTATACTTTTTACCATTATTTTATTTTATTAGGGTTTTATAGTTGGGTTCATCTTTTGCCATTATTTTATTTTTTTTTTTATTTTTATTTTTTAAATTAATATTTATTTTTTAGTGGACACAACATCTTTGTTTGTATGTGGTGCTGAGGAGCGAACCCGGGCCGCACGCATGTCAGGCGAGCACGCTACCGCTTGAGCCACATCCCCAGCCCTTGCCATTATTTTAAAATGCACTCCTACTTACAGCACCAGAAGCCTCATATGTCTCCTGTTTGCCGCATCTCTTGATGGCTTCCAGAGGCCATGTCAAGTGATTGGCCTATACTGACTAGGTTTGTGAAATACCCTCTATAATGCTTACAAAGTGGTGAAATTGCCTAATGACACAGTTCTCTGAATGTTCCTGTTATTAAGTGACATGACTATGTGAGATAAAATCTACAGGAATAAAAGAAAATCAATCATATTGAAGTATGATGAGGGACAAATTTGGAGTCTTTGAATCCCAAATCACTCACATGTGGCTGTTAAGGTGCCTCATCCACTGGGCTTAGGGAGCTGGTCAGGAGTCCATGGAGGGGGCACATGGAGGCAGGAAGAGGAGACCTCAGCTCTCTACCAGAGGCCCACTATGGTGGGTTCTGAGAACATTTTCTTTCCTTAGTCACGTTGGTGATGCCCTGTGCATGCTAGGCAAGCATCCTACCACTGAGCCTATTCCTAACCCTAACCCTAACCCTAACCCTTCTGCATTGTGCTATTTTTTTTTTTTTTGAGAGACAGATTCTTGCTATGTTGTCCAGTCTGATCTTGAACTCCTGGGCTCAGTATTCCTCCCTCCGCCTCTTGAGTAGCTGGGACTATAGGCATGTGCCACCAAACAGAGGGAGGAGGAATATTTTGAGAAGAAAAAACTGCAGGAGAGCAGGAGAGCCTTTGAGCCCTGCTTTAGGGAAGGTTGGTTTTTCTGGTGCCTCAGACTGGGCCCAGGTGGGTTACTTTCCTATCTAGCCACTTTCCTTGCTGCCCTTCCAAGTGAGCCCCTTACTCTATTGGCCTCAGATCTCCTTCTCCTTCTCCCTTACATGCGTGGCTTGTAAGGAATGCTGTTCACTGTTCAGGAGCAGCTGGATATTGAGATAACTCCCTCCCTGGAATGTAGAGAATGAAGAGGAAGAGAAGGGAGAAAGAGAGTCACAGTTAATGCCCCCTTGAAGTTATTCAATCAGGGTCTGGACAAGTTCCATCTGTGAGAGAGGAGCGAGGGGGTGGGTGCCGGTCTTAGTGAAGAGTTTGGGTCATGAGCATGTCCTCAGGGTGCAGTGACTGCTTCCGGCATTGGAAAGTGGTACCAAAGGCAAGGCCCTCTGCAGCACTGTGCAGGTGGGACCCTGGGGAGCAGGATATTCAGAGATCTGCCTGAGGGTCTCCAGGGGTGCTTTCCCATTGCTCTGCCTTATCCTTCAGGGGAGAGGTTCAGGAAGAATGTCACTTGCCCATGTTACCCCAAGGGGCTCTGGTGCTCAGCCCTTCTTATTCCTTTTGATAAGAGCTTCTTACAAACACCTCACTTTAATAATTTTTCTGTAGTCACGCTCAAAGCATGCCCTTGTAACTCGAGATCATGAATATTGGTTATAAGAAACATTTGTCAACATTTTTGAAATACAAAAAGATATTTGTTCAGTTAAAATAGGAGATTGGAGGCTGATTTTATCTACCAGCCTGGTGAATGTTAACCAGCCATCTGTGACCTTGATGATCTAATGCAACCCAGACGGTACTTGGATCCTGTGGAATGCTGCTCTTTGACAATTAAGGGGATTTAGTTAAAAGAGGATATTAAGTAAATTCCTCATTGAAAAATTATAAAAATTTTACCTTCTGGATTGCTACTGGAAATCTTAAAAGGTTCTTTCAGAAATTTCCTTAGTCAACCACTCTGAGGCTAAGGTAGGAAGATTGCAAGTTCAAAAACAACTTAGGGAGACCTTGCCCCCAAATAAAAAAGGGCTGGGGATGTAGCTCAGTGGTTAAGCACCCCTGGGTTCAATACACAATACCAAAAAAAAAATAAATANGGTTTTTTTTTTTTTTTTTTTTTTGCTTTTGTACTGGGATTGAACCCAGGGACAAGGTCTCATTAAGTTGCTGAGACTGTACTTGAACTTGCAATCCTCTTGCCTCAGCATTCCCTACTTACTGAGATTAGAAGTATGTGCCACTACACTTGGCTACTGGAGATATTTTGAAACCAATTTCAGACATTATACCATCTCATCCATAAATTCTTCAGCATTACAACCAAGTCCCAGTAAGCTGAGAGCACAGTGCCAAAGCATAATTCATTAAAGAGATTCTATAAAGGTTTAAAATAATATAATCTAAATTCACATTGTGGCAAATGTCTGCAATTGCTTAATCCACAAATTTGGAAGGACTGACTACATATTCTTCAAAGAATCCTCTGTGCACTTTATTTCCCTTAACTGAGTTTTTTTGTTGCTGTTGTTTGTTGGTACCAGAGATTGAACCCATAGGTGATTAACCACTGAACCACATCCCCAGTGGTTTTTTTTTTTTTTTTTTTGAGACAGGGTCTTGATAAGTTGCTTAGGGCCTTGCTAAATTGCAGAGGCTGGCTTTGAACTTGTGATCCCCCTGTTTCAGCCTCCCAAGTCTCTGGGATTATAGATGTGCACCATGGTGCCCAACTTTAACTGAGTTTTTGATAACAATCAGTGGGGGAAGGGAAGAGGGTTGACATTCAAATTTATATTTTTTGGCAAAAAATTAACAGTGCAAGTTATTCTTATTCTGATGAAGAGAAATCCATTAACCAGAAAGTAGTCTTGGCATCAGTGTAGAAAAACTGTATAGCCTAACAAGAATTCATGACACCCAATTTCTGCATAGGTAAGAAACATGAGCTCTTGGCAAGATTCTCTGAGTAGAACGGTCTTTTCTTAGAATGGTGTCTCTTAAAAGTTGTTAGCCAGAGTGAAAGAAGCCAGGGCAAAAAAGAGTACTCACTGTACAATTTCATTTATATGAAACTCTAGAAAATGCAAACTAGTCTATTGAGATAGAAAGTTGCTTGGGAATGGAGATAGAAGTAGCAGGAGAGAAGGAATTTCAAAGGGCATGAGAAAACTTTGGGCAAGGGTTTGATGGATATATTCAGTACCTGACTGTGATGATGATTTTAGAGGCATATACATATTTCAAAATTTATCAAAGTGTACTCTTTAAATCTGAACAGTTTATTATATGTCAATTGCACCTCAAAAATATGTTTTCTTTGTTTTAAAATAATAGCCAAGGGGCAGAGTGGTGGAAAGCCTGAATATGTTATTCCAGAGGTATGTGCCTGTTGCTTCAGGTCCAGGTAATAAGTATAATCTTCAACATGAAGCAACAGGTCTGAGGACTGACAACCATAAGCACGCTAGCTAAGGAAACCATTTGTGTGTGTGTGTGTGTGTGTGTGTGTTTGTATGTTACTAGGGCTCAAACCCAGGGAGACTACACTCCTGAGCTACATTCCTAGCCATTTTAATTTTTTAAATTTTGAGACAGGGTCTTGCTAAGTTGCCCAAACTGGCCTTGAAATTTCGATCTTCCTACTCAGCCTTCCATATTGCTGGGATTATAGGTGCACTCCAGGGTACCTGGTACAAATCACCTTTTGTGTGCAGTGTCCTAAGGAGACTGAGACTGTAGATTGAAGTATTAAGGTCTTTTATTATCACAGCTTAGTCTAACATAATCAAGGCAGGGCAGAATCAGGAGGAAAGTTTATTTTCATTTCTCTCTATCCCTTTGAACCCATTTTGTAGAATTTCTTCTCCTGTTTATAGATCAAATTTAGAGCAGGTCTCTTGACATTTTTGGTCATTTGTAAGTAATATGGTCACTATAGTTGCACACATATTTCTATAATTAAATGTTCCATGTCATAGTAATGGTAAAAACTTCAAACTTTATTTAAATATGAAGTTTTCCCCTTTCTTTGCTCAATTTACAGACCAGCTGCCCTCAGAGGGAACCGAGATGTGTGGTGAGTTCTCTCTTCCCACTTCGTGCTTTGTTGCAGAAACTGCTTTTGTTCCTCAGTACCCATTCTCCTCTTTTTTCTTACTAATAGAACTCTTGACTTTTCACTGGATTCTTGGCCACCATGAATGAAGACTACCTTTACCAGCATCCTTTGCAGCTAGACACGGTTGCATCACTTTTGACCAACAGAGTTGAAGTCAAATTGATAAGAGCAACCTTTGTTCTACCCTCAAATGGCTTGGGTGATGCTACCTTCCCTTTGTCCTCATCCACAGGTAGGCTAGGTACCCAGCTGATGTGGAAAATTGATGTCAACCTTTCAAGTATAAAAAAGGAATGACAGGATTCTAGGGAAGATAGAAGGAACTGGGGTCCCCAAAACCATGGAGTCACTATATGCAGAGCAGGACTCCTTTTGCTGAAACTATGATGTGAGAAATAATTTTTACTTTTATGTAACATACAGTTTTCCAGCTGAGTGCGGTGGAGCACACTTGTAATCCCAGTGGCTGGGGTGGGGGTGGGGCTGAGGCAGGAGGAACACAAGTTCAAAGCCAGCCTTTGCAACTTAGCGGGACCCTGTCTCAAAACTTAAAAAGGGACAGGGATGTGGCTCAGTGGTTAAGTGCTCTGGATTCAATCCCTGGTGTACACACACACGCACACATGCAAAATTAACATACAGCTCTCTGCCCCCAGCAGCTGAACCAGTACCACCTATACAGGCTTATTTTGTGTATGTGCTTCTATCCTTCCTCCCCTATCTTGGCCTCTTCAGTGATGGACTGGTGAGAGGGAAGGGCCTGGAGAAGACTTCTCTGGGTAGAGCTCTTGTGAGGGGGCATCAGCACTCCCTGGGTTGGCAGGAAAAGCTGATTTTTCCTTTTATAAGACAACTTCTGGGATCCTTCCTTCCTTCCTTCCTTCCTTCCTTCCTTCCTTCCTTCCTTCCTTCCTTCTTTTTCTTATTTGCTAGCAGTTCTCATTTGGTTTCTTGATGTAAGCAAATGTCTTTTCTCAGGCTAGTCAATCATATGTCTTTTTTGCAGCTTCTAAGAATCTGGCAATTCACTGCTCTTCAAAGACCCTTCAGGTGACACTTTTTTTTTTTTTCTTAAAGGGCTAATTTTTTAAAAAATTAGCTTCACACATTCCAGGCCAAGTGCTCTACCACTGAGCCACAACTCCAGCCCCACAGGTGACATTTTTTGACTGGATCTAACATAATCCTGTGCCAGATCTCTTATACTGGTCCCACATCTGGTCCAGGAACCCAGGGAACTCTGGGAAGGCTGGCAGCACCTCAACCCAGTGACTTCCCTTGTTCTACCATCAGGGGAGGATAGCTAGCATCTTGTTTTTATTTTTTTTGCACTTATAGATACAAGTCAGCCACCAGCTCACCCTGTCCTCCAAATGCAGGGAATGCATATTAAACTCTCTGGGGGGTACTACTGAAGGCCTTTGCCCCAGACTTGAGATAAGGGAAATACTTGTCTTTGATTTTCTCAAGAGGCTGGAGAGCTTTCCTTTTCCTACTCCTGTCGATGGGTCCCTTCTCTCTGTGTGTGTCTCATCTCTCTTTCCCTTCCTCCCTTCCTTCCTGGCCTCATGTGTTAGAGTCTGTAAACAAGTCAAAATAACACCTGGCATTTTGCCAGGGGAATGTTAGAGTTGTAAACAAGTCTGGATGGTGCCTGGCAAAATGCCAGAGGGAGTGGTTTGAGAAGTAACAAAAGCAAGCCATTAAGTGTGGAGATTCCTTATTGGTTGACTGATGTATCTAGTTTATGCTAATTAGATAAGCTCTGTGGAATGTATAAATACTGCTCCTGTCCTGCAATAAACGGCTTCCACTCCTGCTGTATCAACGTACACAAGTTATTCGTCACCCCCCGATTATTCTGCTGCAGCCGGACTGCGGCACTCATGCATACTGAACATACACTCTACCACTGAGCTATATCCCCAGTCCCTATGTACAGGTGTTTTACTACCTGAGGATTCTGGCTTCTTCCTTCATTATCTCCCCTCTCTTCTATTTAGGAAGATATTTAAACTTGAGGAGCTCATCTTAAGTAAGAGCCACTGTTTGATTCCCAGATACTAATCTTACTCCCCTGCCCTCTATCTTCCAGGGCACTTCAGAGGAATTAGCATCCCCTGAAGCTCTAAACTAGCTTCACATTCTCTTTCTGTTTGAACTTCCAACCCAAGACTACATGTAGCAGGACTCCACTAACATCACCCCACCCACCTCCAACAGATCAGTGCTCTCATTCTAGTGGTAATAATTAGTCAGGGGTACAGATTCAAGATTGGATTACAAAATCGTAACCTGGGTATTCTTGGGTCTCACTCACCTATAGTGATGGGACCACCTTAAGGTAAGAACAGAAATTTCAGGGTCTTTTCTCAACACCTGCAAAATGCCCTTCTTTGCTTATGTATTTCTGGGGATATAGGGGAAGCCCCCCATGTGTTCATAAACTCAGTCATCCAGACACACTGCAACCAGCTCCTGCTGAGCATCACCCCCATGTAACTCAAGTGCAGGTTCCAAATCTGCGCTGGGAGGGGAATATCTGCCCAGTGGGGAAAACCTTTCCCTCTCTTCAGTTTTCTACTTCACTAAAGGGCTGCCCAAGCACTGGCTCTGTGCTCAGGGTCTTGTGGAGCTTCCATGTGGACATTCAGCTTTCTCTTAGGTTAGCACAGAGGCAGGACAAGACTAGACATGGTGACAAGCAAGGCACACTTACTTTTTTATTCAACAAATGCTTCCCAAATTCCTCTTCCATGCTAGCCACATGGTGTACAAGATAATCATGGTCTCTGCACTCACAAAGTTTATGGTCTTGTGCAAGACCAAAAACAACACACACCCAAATTAAAAAAGCACTTAAGGTTTAATGTTCAAGACTTTGTTACTGGGTCAAGTTCATTATGCCTGGATGCTGCTTGTGCTTGGGTGAGTTTTTTGTGTAAAGCCTGTCAACTCTCAAACAAATAGACCCTGACAGCCAGCCTCACTGTGGGGAGGCAAATGTCTCTACCCCCTGCTGCTGGGCTGCTGGGGCCTAGTGCAGATTAACTCTTGCAAAGCTGAAGGTGTCCGAGAATTTGTTTCAACACTCAGTGACAAGCAAACAAAAACACTTGACAAAGTCTCCAGGTCAGCTCTTTATTCTCCAACCTACACTATGGTTTCCAAACTCCCAGCAATTCCCAGCAGCAGAAAAATGGGTGGTGGAGACCAGCCAGGCATAACTATGATGACTTCACAAATACAAAAAGAGGCCAGGGATTTGCTGATTCTGGGGGAGCAGCAGGTGAAGGGAGCTCAGTGCCGGGATGTTGAGGAAATGGGAAACTCTGGGGGAAGGTTCTTCAAGGGAGGCTTCACCAAGGGGAAGGGGAAAGTAGAAGGTTGAAGAAGGAGTGCTAAGGGAGGTCTAGGAGGGATATTCTCTCAGGGTCCAGAGAAGCCCAAGGGCCTGGCAGGGTGGGGTATGGCAGGGAGCGACTGGTTCTTCACCAGACACTGCACTGTTTGGATTTTGATGTTGAAAACCTTGAGAACCAACCTTCCTTGGAGTTTCGTGTGTGTGTGTGTGTGTGTGTGTGTGTGTGTGTGTGAAGTCTCCCCAACTCCCTAATGGCACCTACAGGAGATGTGTTTTGGCCTTTGTGACCCTACAGTAAGGGAAGGATCTCATGGACATCCTATGAACCAACAGTCCAGCTGAGCCCCACCTGCTTCTCATCTTACCCCCAGTCCCCACCTTGCATCTCCACCCTGCTCTATAGCCCAGAGTTACAGACCCCAGGAGCTGAAGATGGGGAGTCATTGCCCAGAGACACCCAGCTGAGGCTCCAGCTCAGTCCGACAGTTCTGTAACTTGGAACACAGGAACTTTAGTCCCTCCCTCTGTTATGTGTCTATCCATCTGAAAACACAGACCTCAAAAATATGAAGAGACCATGCTACTGAATGGGATCATGTGAGAGATACCTTCCCAATTTGAATGATTTGACTCTATTTACAAGTAGAATATTCTGGAATTGATGTTATAAAGTCAGTTTAATAATTTAAGAGGCTGATGCCATTGTGGGAGGATAGATGGCTGAAGACCAATGTCCTCCCCCATCTCCTACCTCCAACTGCCCAGTCCTCAGTGCTGGTTTTCATGGAGCACATGGCTGACCTGAAGGAGTGCCTCCAGAAAGTGGCTCATGGACTGCACGTGGCCATGATGTGGTCTGTGGGCAAGTGAACAGGTGACTTTGCAAGTGGAAGTTTAAATGCTTAGAGGCATGATGTGAGCTTTGACTCTCAGTTGGTGATCACATGGTTGTGGGGTAGGGGTGGATGGTTTCATTGATGAACAGGAGGGTGGTGGTGATGGGGCTTGGGCGGCACAGAGCATCTTGCCCGCATATCACTATCACCCTTAGGTGAGGGCAGGTTATTATGAAGTCCTTGACAGTGGTTTCTGTGGAGTCTGGGTGAGAGGCAAGAGATGCCCCTTGGGCCCTACTACCCCTATCCCAGGTGAATACTTTAGGGACAAAATCAAGCTAATAGGTATCTTAGGCTGTCACTTTGGGGCCTTAGATTGGACACAATGTCTGTTGGGGGAGAGTGCAGTGGCAGATTTTAGCGCTCACATGAGCCACCTTTTACTAACCTATGCTCAGCCCCTCCAACCTTACCCTCTAAACTTTCAGGACAGGCTCCATCCTCCACCACTAGGTGGTTCTGGACCCCAGTCAGGGATGATGGTTCATCTTGTAATTCAGTCAGCTTTATCCATGATGAATAGCTGTGAAGTTCATGGAGGAGAGTCTCCAGGTGGGACCTTTTGCTGGTGCTGTGATCCAAAGAGCATATCACCTACCTGCTAGTTCTGGTTTCCTACTATGTGCATGATTTAGAATTAAAAGCACACAACAAATAACCTTCTTTTTGGCACCCCGCCTCTAGTCTCACTTTCCTTCCTCCTATCATCATTTATCTGAGCATGCCTAGGCGCCATTCTTTTTCTTTTTTTTTTTTTTGGATACTAGGGGTTGGATCCAGAGGCACTTTACAGCTAAATTACCCACCACACCTTTTTTCTCTCTTTTCTTTCTTTCTTTTTTCTTTGGGATGCTGGGGATCGAACCCAGGGCCTTGTGCATGCAAGGCAAGCATTCTACCAACTGAGCTATATCCACAGACCCCCAGCCTTTTTTCTTTTGTGTGTTTTATTTTGTTTTGTTTTTTGCAGTAGTGGGCATCAAACCAAGGGCTTCACCCACGCCAAACAACATCTCTCTACCACTGAACCACATTGGCAGCCCCCACTGTTCTTATTTTGAGATAGGGTCTTGCTAAGTTACTGAAGGTGGCCTTGAATTTGTGATCCTCCCGACTCAGTCTCCCCAGTTGTTGAGATCATAGACATGTGCCTCTTGACTAGCTTTAATTTTTTTAAAGTTCTTTTTTTATTAAAATTTTTTTTTGAGGGGGTCAGATGCAGTGCATGCCTGTAATCCTAGTGGCTTGGGAGGCTGAGACAGGAGGATCGAAAGTTCAAAGCCAGCCTCAGCAATTTAGCAAGGCCCTAATCAACTCGGTGAGACTCTGTCTCTAAATAAAATGCAAAACAGGGCTGGGATGTCACTGAGTGGTCAAGTGCCCCTGAATTTAATCCCTGGAAGCCCCCTCCCCGCAAAAAAAAAAAAAAATTGGTACTGGGCATTGAATCCAGGGCGTTGTACCACTGAGCCACATCCCCAGCCCTTTTTATTTTTTAATTTTAAGATAGGGTCTTGCTAAATTGATGAGGGCCTTGCTAAATTGCTAAGGCTGACCTCATACTGTGATCCTCCTGTGTCAGCCTCCAGCATCATTGGGATTACAGGTGTGTACCACCATGCCCAACAATTAAAAAAAAAAAAAGACTTCTCGAAGCCAGCTGGATAAAATCCAACCTTCTTGGCATGGTAGATAAGTCCCTTAAAGATAACCAGTTCAGTTTTAGGAAAGCTCTTTGCAGAAGATGTTTTCAGAGCCCACAAAACAGCCATCCTCTATTTCCTTATTACAAAGTGTTCACAAATTTTATTTATTGTTTCAGTGCTGTCCTCTTCTACATTCAGGGAAGGAGGTCCCTTTGTAGCCTAAAGGCGTATATGACTATAATTGATCTAAGCCAGTCTTATCACTTCCATTCTTCCTCCATTATGGGTGGAGGAGTGGGCTCTGGGATAGTGATATGTAGGAAATCTGTAGGGACACTTCTGGGAAAGGCTTTCTGCCTCTGGACATGGTTGTGGATGTAATGCGTACAGCTGCAAGCATTCTGAGAACATTCCCCCCAAGTCTTTTTTTTTTTCCTTTTGGTATCAGGGATTGAACCCAGGGACAATAACCACTGGGCCACATCCCCAGCCCTCTTTATATTGAGACAGGGCCTCGATAAGTTGCTTAGGGCCTTGCTAAATTGCTAAGACTGGCTTTGAATTTGTGATCCTCCTGCCTCAGTCTTCCAAGACTCTGGGATTATAGGTGTGCCCCACCTGTGCCCAATTCAAATGTAATTTTGTTTTTTTGTGTTGCTGGGGATTGAACCTAGGGCCTCATGTGTGCTAGACAAGCACTCTGCCATTGAGCTTTGTCTCCAGCTCTTTTTCTATTTTATTCCTTAGATTAAAGCCATTTCTTTTAAAAAATTTGTGTATGCTTATTTGGGAAAAAATTTAAACAATCTCACTTCAATTTTTGATTTTTTAAAAAAAGAGTCCAGAGGGTATTTTATTTTTAATTTTCAAGAATTTTCAAATATTTATTTTGCCATTAATTCATAAGGAATATATTCCAGTGGCTCAGGCTTCTTCCCATTGGTCTTCACAAAATACTACTTCCAGTGCAGGCTGGTGCTTTCTTGTTGACTTTCTTTCTTTCTTTCCTTTATTTTACTTTATTTATTTATTTATTTTGTGTATGTGTGTGTGTGTGTGTATGTTTGGTACCGGGGATTGAACTCAGGGGCACTGGACCATTGAGCCACATCCTCAGCCCTATTTTATCTTTTATTTAGAGAAGGGCATAGGGTCTCACTGATTTCTTAGTGCCTTGCTTTTTGCTGAGGCTGGCTTTGAACTCACAATCCTCCTGTCTCAGCCTCCCAAGCCTGGGGATTACAGGTGTACACCACCGTGCCCAGTGGCTTTCTAATTTTGAAATCATTTTCCTTCACCCTTTTCAGGAAGCTATCATAGCTCTTGGAGTCCTTACTATGCTCAATATGCACATTAATTCTCTTGGCAAGAATCTCGCCCTTAACTTGCTTGTTTATGACAATGCCAACAGCATGCTGGGCAAAATTATATACTCTTCCCATTCTGCCGTGGTAACATTTCTGGGGCATTTCTTTCAGAACAGTGCCCATTTCCGTAATGTCTACAATATCACCCTTCTGTAGATTTGCCTGTATGTGGCCAAGGTAATAACACCATGTCTTCTAAAAGGCATAGAAAACATATAAATGGTACTTATTCTCTTTCCCTTTGTGTTCATCATTTTGGTAAATTACTGAAAGATGGAGGTTTTGGCCACAATTCTTGATACTATCTTGTAAATTTTCCTTGTCCCCCACCCCCAGGTGTCTGTCCTATGACCTCCTCCCTCTGTGAATTCCACTCAGTAGCCTAGAAACCCCTGGTTCTAACGTCCTTATACTTGGTCCTGAGGGTGGGGAAGCCTTTGGATCTTTAACAAGGATTCCATCCATCATTACAGGTTTTCCTTGGAGACTCCTGAAACCCAGGTTTATGCTAGCCACATTGGGAGGGGTAGAAATGTTAGTACTTGTCTCCTGGCCTTCACTTGGTGCAAACACAACCAAGACAATGGAAGCTATAAATGAATAAACATAAGCATTAGTCACACCCTCACATGTGGGCCCAGGATCAGTTATATATGATCCAAATATGCTTCTAATAGTTTTCAAAAATTATGAAAACTTCTAACAGTTTTCAAAAACAAAAACATAGGCTTTCATAATTTTCATAGGATATTTGATGTATGAATGGAAAGGAAATCAGTTTTTGTGGGCTTAAGTTATTTTTGTAATTTAAATGTGTGCAAACATAGCTAGCTATGAACTCTTTATGCTTCAGCATTTAAGCAGTTATGAAACCAAAACAAAGTAGCAATTAATAGAACAACAGTAGAAAGGCAATTTAAAAATTAACATTAATTTAATGTGATGAATAGTGTTGTTTTTCTGAAATGAAGTTGCTGCTGGCAACATGAACATGTGCAGCCCAAAGCAGGTTCTTTTGAACTTGGCACAATATTCCACTGTGTGCTTGTCAATGACTCAACTCTTCCCCTTCTTGTGTCTATTCAAATTGCTAAGAAATGTTAGTACTTGTCTCCTGCCCTTCACTTGGTACAAACACAACCAAGACAATGGAAGCTATAAATGAATAAACACAAGCATTAGTCAGCCCCTCATATGTGGGCCCAGGATCAGTTATATATGATCCAAATATGCTTCTAATAGTTTTCAAAAATTACCAAAGGAACGAAAACACAGGCTTTCATAATTTTCACTGGATATTTGTGGGTCCTTAAGGAATCCATAGACTTTAGTTTGAATTAGTATCCTAGTGCTGACCTTGACTTCCAGGGTGACCTTAAACAAATCATTTGCCATTTTTGACTCTCTCTCTACATTCTTTTTTTTTTTTACACAAACAAGAATGACTTGGGTACCAGTATTCTTGGAAGAATTCATTAGAAGAATTAAAGACAGCATCCCGAGACCTTCAAGGATTGTGGAAGAAGGGATAAGAACTTACTATAGACCTCTAGAGCAGGCAAAACAACCATGGCTAAGAACTTCCATTCTATCTTAGCTATGGAGTGGAAAAGATGCAGGTTTGAATCCATCTCTGCCAGTTACTGAGTGTGTGAGTGTGACTGTGTGTGTGTGTCTCTCTCTGTGTGAAGTGGAGGCAAGGTACTCAATTTTCTAAACTCAGTTTCTATACCTGTGGAGTGGGTATATATCAAAATGCCCCATCACGAGGCTCCTATGAGGGTCAAATAAAATGCATTTGGAAAGTGCTGAGAGCAGAGCCTGGCACAGGATGAGGCTGGATAATCCTAACAAGCCACAAGATTTTTAGCAAAGAACAGCAGAAAAGAAAGTGAAGAACTGATTCTGTCTATAAAAGACAACATATTGGGGCTAGGGTTGTGTGGTTCAGCGGTAGAGCGCTCGCCGCTGGTTCGATCCTCAGCACCACATTAAAAATAAATAAATAAATAAAGGTATACAACTAAAAATAATATTTAAAAAAGACAAAATATCTGAATATCAGTGTATTGCACTCTAATTAGTTCCGCGGCTAGTCTTTCTCAAACGTCCTCCCTATCCGTGGCTCCAGGCTCTTCCCCGCCCAGGTTTTCCAGCCTTTGAGGACTTTCACTTTCGCCTGCCAGTAGTCGACGTTAGTCACCTGTGCAGCGAGCGCCCCCCAATGGTGTTCCTGTCAATTGCAAGGACTGTGAAGCCCACAAAAACTAAAGGTTTAAGTCCATCAAAGGTGGGGCCTCCCACAGCACAGACTCAAGAGGCTCAGGGGTGTGTGCAGTTCAGCAGCCCAGGGAGCTGTTCTAGATCCCCATCCATTCTGGAAGAGGGAGGTAAAAGAATCTGGAAATCCTGGGCGGGAAGTGGCAGTTTGCCACAGATCTAGGGCAAGTTCCAACCACTCTGGTCCTGGTTTTGTTTTTGTGAACAGCCATTATTCCACCCAAGGTCAGAGGTCCTTGAGGAGACATCACAGGATAGGTGAGGAAATGAGAAAAGACCCAGTATGTGCAGTGCCTTCATAAGATCCTCAAGATGTTCATTTCCTCATGATGTTCCTGGTTGGGGGCTGGAGGGGAACCACAGGAGGATGTGGGTAGGACACAGATGGGATTAACTCCTCCCTCCCCTCAGCCATTGTCCTGAACAGTGCATCCCACATGCTGTTCCCAGAAACCACTTATTAAAAAACACAAATCAATCATGTCATTTCCCTGCTGAAACCCCAAATCCCTTCCTCCTTACCTTCAAAATATGCCAAACTATGAAGAAGAGTCCAAGACTGCTTTTCTGATGTTACTCATTAGGATGGACACGGCTTCCAGTCACAGCTGCATGTTCACATCCCAGGTTGGTACCTCCCTGCCCTCGCTAGTCTCTGCATATCTGAATCTGATCTAAGGCCCAGTTCTCAGTCTCACCTTCTACCTCATTCATGAGACCTGACCTGGCCCTCTTCTGGCTTCACAGTCCCTTCCAGCTCCATCTACAGCTCAGCCAGCCTGTCTTCAGCCATTATAGTCCTGACATGCCTGGCTCTGCCTCTGGACTGTAAGTGCCCCATGGTGGAATGTATCACGCTTCTCTTGTACTTCCTCCTCTTTCTCTCATAATTCTTGCTGTTAGAGTCTTGCCTTGTGCACACTTTAATAATAACTGTGGAATAAATTGGGAGGTGGAACTCAGAGGCCTCAAGTGACACATCAGAAAGCCACAGAGAGAGCTGATGTTAGTGGAGTTTGAATGGTTGCTTTATCAGATAGGCCTGTACTTTGCAGATGTTACGTCATTACCACCCAGACAGACTCCTGGGTCTCCATCCTACTGGTGAGGGAAGGTTGTGGTATAGGGCGCAGCCAAGGGGAGCCAGATGGGGAGTGGTGATTTCAATCCTCTCAGTTGGCAAAGCCTTGCTTTCTCCCCTCCCCATTAGATGCTTGGCTTCCTTTCACATGCTGTGAGAGGCATCATTACTCCCTCCCTTTGGCCCCACTCTCTCCAAGTCCAATCAGGCATTTGGCTTTGAGGATCACAGTTTCCAAACCAAGAATTGGAGTGCATTGTCTGAAGATGCTGCTTGTATTTAACAGGTGATAGGTCATTGTATATTTGAAATGGGGAGGTGTTCCTGAAATCTGAGGATGCCTTCTGGCTTAAGATAATTTCTATAGCCATGGTGCAACTGGGGATGGTTCTTACTGTACCATACTTTGAGAGCAGCCAAATATATTGGGATTCAGCTTCTTTTCAGGATGCAAAATCAAAATCCCACAAAGAGGAAGTGCATTGTCAGAGACCCAGAAAGAGGTCTCCAATGGATGGACCACCCTAGTCAATTCTGGTTTCTCCCTCCTCTAGTGTCCCGCTCCACTCTTCCCTCTCTGCAGGACCTGATGCAGCTGCCTTAAGTCACTGCTAGTCAGTGCTGCTTTTCGCCTATTCTCCTTCCTTTGTTTGGGGTCTCTTTGTCTGGGGTCTCCATTTGGCTCAGCCTCACAGTTCTCAGCCTCCTCTCCCATTCTCCCCAGCCTGGTTGTCCCCTCCCTCTCTCTGCGGGGGCCGAGAGGCTCTGCGAGGGGAGCGGTTGGGTTGCCATGGTCACATTGAAGCCAGCCGCAGCTGGCCCGGGCAGCTGCTCCTGAGCCCTGGACGCTTGGACAAAGCCAGGCAGCCTCAGCAGCCCCAGAGCTGGGACCCCAAAGGCCCGAGGCTGGGGAGACTAGGATCCAGGAGAATCCTGAGCTGGAGGTGAGAGGGAGAAAGTCAGAGCTGAACTGGGAAAGCAGAGGTAGGCACTGAAGCTGAGCCCCCCCTCCCCCTTTGTGGGGAGTTACCTACCAGGTGGGCCTGGCTAGAGGTGTGGTGGGAGGAAGGGAAGGATGGGGAATAGAGATGGGGAAGAAGGGATGGATGGGGGCCACATGTGGCAAATAGATTGAGGGGCTGGATGTCCCCAAAGGGAGGGGAGGGGCCTCTGGGTCCAGCAGTCTAGAAACAGGTTGGATTCATCTTTGGGCCTCATCTCCCTGCTCCCCGCCTGTCTGTCTCGCAGTGGCCCTTCCTTCCTCATCCTCTTATTTCTCATCCCTGTGTGTGCCTTGGTTTCATGCTCTGGGCCTCAGTCTTGTTTCTTCCCACCTCTTCCCCCTGTGTCACTTTCACTCCAACCTCTCCTCTCCCCTTTTCCTTGATTCATGTCTCCATTGTCCGCTTACCTCCCAGGGCACTTCTCTGAGGTTTGTGTTTCTTCCCTTCCTCTATTCCTTTTCTCCCCAGACTTCAGTCTCCTCCTGAGCCCCCTGGTCTTCCTACCTTTTGCTGTGTGTGCTCTCTATCCTCACCCACCTTTCCCCCTCTCTCACCTTCAGTTTCCCCAGCCTAGGCCTCAGTTTCTCTCTTGCCTCTCTCTGAGTTCCATCACTATTGTCCCCATAGTCTTTCTTCCTCCCCAAGGCTATCCACAGCTAAACTGTCTCATCTTTCTCCCAGAGCTAGGTCATCTCTTCTTCCTCCTTCACACTCCAGGCTTTGATCTCCCATTTAAACTTGGTGACATTAAGTTATGACTTACACTTAGGGCCTTTCACATTCCCTCCCCCTCCCCCCACCAGTTTCTTCCCACTCTCCCCAGCTGCTGACCCAACCTGCTTCCCTCAGAGGCAGTTGCATCTCAGAGAAGGGACTATTGTGTGTGTGTGTGTGTGTTGTGTGTGTGTGTGTTTTGTAAGGCCCATCTGGTCCATCCTCCCTCTCACTGGTCCTGCTGGGCTTTCCTGCAGTGGTCGGGTGGTCTGCAGGCCTCTGCAGGCCCAGAGCTGGGCTTTCTTCTCTACGTGCCTCTCCTCACATTTTTTCAGCTGTTACCCCTCCTCTCCTTCCTGGGCAGCAGGAGGCCATAGGCTTGAAGGGAAGGGAAGCCCAGGCTGAGAGGGCATGCTTGGGGGAGGGATGGAAGGTCCTTTGGGGATCTGGAGGAGATGGGGCCTCTGTGGTTGAGAGTAGTATAAGAAGTGAGGGATGGGCACTGGGAGCTATGTATGGCAGGCAGAAACTCTCGGCTTTTGGTGCTGTTCTGTGGGCCCCAGGATGGCTGGGATTTCCCTCTCTGGCCCCTGGGAATCTCGGCTCCAAGCCCCGCATTCCAGCCGGCTCCAGCCCCCTTTCCGTTGTCACTTGATTCCACTGGGCCCCAGCCCTGCATCCCTCCAACTCCTCCAGCCCTGGGCTGGGTGAGGTGGGCATCACTGACTAGGAATTTCATCTGGGAGAATGAGAAGAGTGCACAATGCTTTCAGGACTCTCTGGCATCCTCTACTCTCCCCAATGGACACTTCTGTCCATATCAGCATGGGCCTAGGGTGTGGAATGTCCCATTAGGATGTGAGGAGCTGTAGCTAGGCCTGGCCAATCTTCCCAGGGCTTCCCCAGAAAACAGCTCTTGGGAGGAGGGGCTAAGTGCAGACCCAGGTGAAGTTACTGGGGAAGCCTTGGCCCCACCCCCAGCCTGGCTCCACCCCGGGCACGCCTCTCCGGCCCCAGATTTCCCAGAGGCTGGCGCACAGGGGTAGGTGCTCTAGGGAATCTCTGGGGGTTTGGGGGGAGGGCAAGAGGCACTTTTCCTAGTGACCATGGGGCTGTTAGCAGGTCCCTTAGCAGCTGGAGTGTTGTTGGGTTTGTGAACCTATGCCCCTGTATGCCTTGGCCTTTCCAAAGGGTCAGCCTCTTCCTGGTAGTGCTTTTGTGTACTTGTCTGATTGGGACTTCATGTTTCTTTGATGGGACTGTTGTTTGAAACTGTACACAGGGTGTGAGTTTATATCAGCTGTGAGGTGCAATGGGGTGGAGATCAACAATACAGCCAGAGACCTTACGTGATCTGACATTGTCTAGGTGATTGGCAGGTGTGGGGTTGTGGAGAGAGGTGGGGCTGACAGGTGGTGCTGAAACATCCCCCATGACAAGCTCTTCTGTCCCCTACCTCACCTGTTCACTACCCAGCAGTTCTCTCTTGTCTATCTGTTCTGCTTTCATCTTTTCATCTTTGTTGGCTGTGTCTGGTTTTCAGTGTGTCTCTCTCTTCTTCCTCCTCTTGGGAATGTAGCTCAGTGGTAGAATGCTTGCCTAGCATGCTCAAGGCCCTGGGTTCAATCTCCAGTACTGCCCCAAACAAAGATCAGCCCGCACCAGATGTTACCAGTATCCTTCCTCTTCCTCCTCCCCACCACCAAATTCGTCCTGGTTCCATTTCTAGTTTCTCTTTGCCAGTGATCCGACCCTCCTGTCCCCACCAGGGCCAGAGCTGGCTGGGCCTAAGGAAAGCTTGCCCTAAGGAGGACTTTGAGCCTGCGCAGGGAGTCCAGGGGAACCAGGGTCTGATAATCTATACTCCAGAGATCCAGAGAAGACTGGGGAGTGGGCTGCCAGGGAGAGGAACTGAAAGGAGGGGATAGAGAGAGGAGGGGGGCTGGAAGAGGGTGGCCCTCCATCAGGATCTGGGGCAATCTAGGTAGGGCTGTGGAGGACGGGGCCCCAGAAAGCGCCAGAGAGAAGCAAAGGTTGGTGGTGTGAAAAGAGCAAGTCTGGCTGGACAGGTGAGCCCTGTTCCCTTCCCCCTTCTGGTTCCTGTTGCTGGGCTGGGCGCCGGGCCTGTGGGAACCCGCTCCTTCCCCAGTGCCCTAGGGCTCTCCCCCTCGCCTCTCTCCAGGAACCAGGCCCAGAAAAGGGGGAGTAGGGAGGGGCGCCAACCCCTCCTGGGGCCGCGTGTAGGGGGCCCTGAGCGGGTAGCAGCAGGCCCCCTGGCGGTGCTCTTTGTGGGGAACTCAGGGCCGCGGGGGATGGGCAGGGAGCGGGCCTGGGTCCGCAGCGCCAGAGACTGGGCTGCTGGCTAGGACTGGCGACCGCGGGGATGGCGCGCCGAGGAGGGGGTGGCGGACGGGTTACCTGGGGAAGGCCGGGCGCACAGGGGAATGTGGGGTGGGCGTGGCGGGGCGGAGAGGAGCGCGGGGGCCGCGAGGGCTGCGCAGGGCGTGGGAGCCGGGGGTCGACTGGGCCCGGGAGGGGGAAGGGAGGTCGGCGAGCCCAAGCGTGCGGCACGAAGGCCGAGGGGAGGGAGCGCGGGCGGGAGGAGGAGGGCGGGGAGGCGGCGCCTGGGCCCGAGCCGCCCCAGCTCTGGCTCCTCTCCCCGGAACAGGCCCCCGACAGCTGCTCGCGGGAGCCGCCTCCCGACACCCGAGCCCCGCCGGCGCCTCCCGCTCCCGGCTCCTGGCTCCCTCCGCTCCCCCTCCCCTCGCCCCGCCGCCAAGGAGGCCCTACTCCGGGCTCGGACGCTTGGTTCTGCGGTTCTGCTGGGAAGAGCGATGAGAGGTAGGGGGAGCGGCGGGAGGACTACGCTGGCGGGGGGCGAGGGCGGCGCCTGAGGGTGAGGGCCGGCGGGGGAACTCCGTCTCTTCCTGCGGTCCCAGTGCTCTGGTTCACTCTCTGACCTCCGAGAAAGTGTCCCAGCCATGGGGAAGACCCCCTTCTGTACTCGTTGTGGCGGAACTGATCCCCGGGAGGACAGGTGCGCATATGTGGCGCCACTGATTCATCTCACCCGTCCCGGGAGAAGCGGCTCGATCTGCAGCCGGCCAGTCCTGTGGGCATCTACTAACTGTTAAGCCTCCACTCGGCAACTCCCAGTTGGACAACCTGACCACAGCCCAGCAGGGAGAGGGCTTGACACCTAACCTACCAGGGACAATCGGCTGGATGGCTGGTTGGTTCTGCCATGAGATGAGGTCACTACCCAGTGAGTAACACTTTCAGAGCCCCACCCCTTCGTCCCCAGCCTTCACCTTACAGGTCCAGTGTCTGACTGGCACTGGGACTTACTGTTGCTAAAGGGATGGTAGGTGTGTCCAGAATTTAGTGGTACTGTTGAGACAGGTGAAAGCAGAATGTATGAGGAAATGGAGAAATAGCTCTTGTTCTTACTGTTACTCTTCCCATCCAGGTTTCCACCTGCCCCCACCCCGCTGACTTCCTTCTGGCTTTGTCACCCATGTATATGATCAAGAGGTGTGCCTAGTTCTGTTTGGTTCCTGTGCCTGAGGACCTTAGTGTGTCTTACATTGTCTTCTATAGGAGCAGGCATCTGCCATTTTGTACTTACAGGTGTCTGAAGGTGGCCATTCACTAAGTGCTGGGATTGGACTTTAAAGAATGCCAAGGTGTGGATGTGATGGATGTGTGCATGAGTATTGGTATTTGCCCTGCCTCTGAAAGCCTGTGAAGGGTTGTCTACCCACAGGTGTGTATGCCTGGGCTACATTTAGCCCCAGTGTTTACACCCCACTCAAGAAGTTTGTGTGTGTATGTGTGTGTGTGTGTGTGTGTGAGAGAGAGAGAGAGAGAGAGAGAGAGAGAGAGAGAGAGGGAGAGATTGGGGTGGGAGGCAGGGTTTGGGAGAGAAGAATGAAGGCCCTGAGGTAGGGTATCCTGGCTCCTGGCTTGTAATTGGTTGTAAAGGGGATAGCAGTGTGGGTCTTCTGGGTCTGGACTTTGGGTGTCTGACTGTGGGGTCAAGCCAGACCCAGTGGATAGAGATTTGTGGTGTTGGAGGATGGATTGCCCCAGACCCTTGCTGTTTCTCCTTCTTTCTCTGCTTGGCCCTGTGCCCTGAGTCTCTGAGCCTGTTCCATTTACCTCTTGCTTTGTGTTTCTGCTCTGTCTCCCCCTGTCTCCTGTCCTCTGCCAGTCTTTGTATCTCTGCCCCAGGCTCCTCTCTGCTCTGTCTGACTCTGATGACTCATCTGGGATAGGCATGAAGGTTACTCTGGGGAACAAGGGCTCCGCTGTTCCCAGAGAGGTGGGGGTGGAGAGCAGCACCCAGAAATTCCCAGCCAGTATCCTGGGACTCTGGCAGATGGCTCTCCTGCACTGGGGTGCTGGACTCCCAAGGGACTACTCATGGTGCCTTTTGGTTCCAGGTTCTCCTTTGATAACCAAGTGACCCCCCACAGTCATCCCCTTCAGCTGCTGCTTCATGGCTATGGGGTCTCAGCTGCCTCTTACATTCCTACCCTGGAGCATTGTGGAAGCAGCTGGAGGAGGACAAAGGGATGGGGGACTATCCCCCCCACTCCTCTTACCTCCTGGGGTGACCTGACTTCCCTGTCAGTAGACCCGCCCTCATCTCCAAGGCAACTCAGCTTTTTCCTCAGCCCTGGGCTCTTCCTTCAGAAGCAGCTACCTTTAGAAAGTGGGAACTGGAGGGGATGGAATGTCAGGCCCAGCAAGGAAAGCTGGGGGCAAGATGCTTTGGACCTGATGGTGGGGGTGGGGTAGGGTGTGAGAGGTGTCAATAGGGTCCTTCAAGATTCCAGGGCCTGGAATGATGTGCAGAGCTCTGGCAAGGCATAGGTTAAGAGAGCTTTTCTTGAAGCCTGGGCGGGGGACAGTGGATACCTGGATGTGTAAGGAGATGCCAGTCGGAATGGTTTGAGATAGGGTAAGCTGCCTGGGTTCCAGGGGAACAAAGTCGAGATTTTGAAACTTTAGTGGGCACAGATAACTTGGGGATGGTGTTAAAATGCAGAAAGTCTCTGGGGCCTGAGGGTCTGCTTTTCTCCAAAGTTCCCAGAAGATGCTGAGGCTGCTAGTCTAGGGTCCACACTGGGTTTTGAGGGCTGCAGGGGACAATGGGATTGGAAGGTGCTGGGATCCTGCACTTCTCTTAGGTTCTGGGCTTCAGGGTTGGAGGGGCCCAAGGTCAGCAGGTCCAGGCTTATCTGATGTCTAATTTTATTGTATCCTTAACAAGGTGTTGCTCAACCTTTCCTAGAGCGTCTTTGCTTTTATTTATTTATTTTTGTGCCAAGGATTGAACCCAGGAGTGCTTAACCTCCCTTTTTATTTTTTATTTTGAGACAAGGTCTTGCTAAGTTGCCCAGGGCCTCACTGTGTTGCTGAGGCTGGCTTGAACTTGCAATCCTCCTGTCTTAGTCTTCTGAGCCACTGAGATTATAGGCATACACTATCAAAAAGATGTGTCTTTGCTTTTTGGAAATTAAAATAATTTTTATTTTGTTTTGTTTTGTTTTACTTTGAGTTAGGTTGTGTTCTTGCTAAGTTGCCTATGCTGGCCTCAAACTCAAGGTCCTCCCACCTCAACCTTCCAAGTAGGTGGGATTATAGACATGTGCCATGATACCTGGCTCAAAATGATTTTATATTCTTTTATATATATCACATGACTTTACACACATGTATAAGTATTGTTTTAGTAAAATAGTACCATTAGCATATCTTTTTTCCCTTTTTGTTTGCTTTCCCAACTCTTGGCCTATTCATGTTAACTCACGTTCTGTTGCGTATCCTCTCTACACATACACATGTGTACAAACACAGGAGTTCGTTTATTCTTTGCTTACAGAAAGTAGGATAACCCTTTATACTTCTCTATCTTGCTTTTCATTTTCAACCATGGCACAAGGAAATCATACCAAATCAGAAATTTATTGCTTCTTTGTTACTTTTCATAGCTGCACAGAAGCCCACTGAACCTTATTTATTTTTCTCATCTGGTCCCCTGTAGGCATTTACATGGCTTACAAATTTGGGTCTTTACAAAGATGCCATCTTTGTAAAACCATTCTTCTGAGACTTCTCCCATCCTTTTTATTAGATCCTCAGGAGGGGAACTTGGGATTTCAGGGGAAGTGAATTTTTAATTATAATGATACCACTAGATTGTTTTCTAGTAGTAGATGATGATGTTAAATTCCTACTGTCTAGCATGGTGGCTCCCTTTTCACCACTCTCACTACCTATAAATATTAAAACCTTAGAGAATATCTTGTTAAGCTAGGTACAGTGGTGTGCTACTATAGTCCTTTTTCCTGGAGGTTAAGGCAAAAGTATTACTTGAGCCCAGGAGTTGGAGACCAGTCTGGGCAACATAGCCAGACCCTATATCTGATTTATATTTCCCTGACTCTATAGTGATTTTCACTGTTTAAAGATAAATGTTTGGCTGGGTTTGGTGGCACACTCCTGTCATTCCAGTGACTCAGGAGGCTGAGGCAGGAGGATCACAAGTTCAGGGTAAGTCTCAGGAACTTAAAGAGGCCCTAAGCAACTTAGTGAGGCCTTGTCTGAAAATTAAAAGTAAAAAGTGCTGTGGCTGTGGCACAGTGGTTAAATACCCCTGGATTCAATCCCTAGTACCAACAAAACAAAACAAAACAACAAAATACAAATGTTTGTTGGCAACTGGACTTTTTGCTCTTCTATGAAATGACTATTCAAATTCTTTTGGCAATTTCTCTATTGTATTATTTATATATTTTTTTCTTGTTGATTTGTAAGGGTCCTTTGTTTATTGTAACTGTAACCATTTTTCTGTTCTACATGTTGTCTACATGTTTTTGAAAATTTGTTGTTTGTTCGAAGCCATTGTAAATGGGGTATTTTGTCCTTTTTCTATAGGGGGGATGGGGCTCTAGGCATATTATTTAATGGATCTCTAGACTACTTTCTTCATGTGTTAAATATGGATAGTAACAGAATCTACCTTTTAAAGTGACCGAAGATAAAATTATGGATTCTGTTTAAAGGTTTAGCCCAGTGTCTGGGACATGGGAGGCATTCTAAAAATAGAGCCAGTACTATTCAACAATGACCATTCTTGTCATTTTACTGCTCTTATCCCCAAGACAGCCATCCTGTCTTTGCTGTTGGCTGTGACTCAGTCCCCCTTATTAACTTACCCTCCTATCCATTTTGTCCCCTGCAGAGATGCTGCCCCCACCCCCTTAGGCCTGAGGGATCAGGAGCTATGGGGCCAGAGGTCCTCTCATCTCTACTGCTGCTGCTACTGCTCTTGGTAGCAACTGGAGATGCTGACATGAAGGGACATTTTGACCCTGGTAAGAAGAATGAATCTTGGGTCCCTGATGGGCAGGGCTTGGGGTGGGGAGTAAGGAGTTGAAGGCCTTGACCCATCACATGCTGTGTTCATCCAGCCAAGTGCCGCTACGCCCTGGGCATGCAAGACCGCACCATTCCAGACAGTGACATCTCTGTCTCCAGCTCCTGGTCAGACTCCACTGCTGCTCGCCACAGCAGGTATCTGGCATATTTGGGGCTGCTCTGGGACCTTTATTTGCCCTTCCAGACCATCTGACCAAGCTAAGAGGCTTTTGAGAGGTTCATTACCATTGAAATCCCAGCAGTCCAGTGGGAGCAGGTTGTAAATATTAGAGACAGACTCAGACCTACTGCCATATGTTCCCTGTGACCTCCTTCCCCCTCCCAGGCTGGAGAGCAGTGATGGGGATGGGGCATGGTGTCCTGCGGGGCCAGTGTTTCCCAAGGAGGAGGAGTACCTACAGGTGGATCTACGGCGGCTACACCTCGTGGCTCTGGTGGGCACCCAGGGACGCCATGCTGGGGGCCTGGGCAAAGAGTTCTCCCGCAGCTACCGGCTGCGTTACTCCCGGGATGGCCACCGCTGGATGGACTGGAAGGATCGCTGGGGTCAGGAGGTGAGGCTGGTTGGGACAGTGCCCAAAGGAGGCTGACTCCTCTCTCCTCCAGTGACACTTAAATAGCACCTGAACACTGATGATGCTCCAGTTATAGCATCTTCAGTGCCGGCTTCTCCCCTGAGCATTCATTACTCAGTATTGCAAACTGAGGACATCCTGGACCTTGCCAAGTCGGTGTTTGAGCATCTCATACTTATCATTTACTTCCCAGGTGGAACTCCCACCTTAAACCTGTTCTTTCGCTGGAGATATAGCTCAGTGGTAGAACACTTGCCTAACATGCACAAGGCCCTGGGTTCAATCCCTGGTATCACCAAAAAAGAAAAGGAAAAAAAAAAAAAAAAGACAAACTGTTCTTCCCCAGCTTTCTCAGATTTCAGATGATATTCCCTATTTCTCTTCCTCTTACCTCCTTCTTCAAAAGCATCAGCAGGGCCTGCCTGCTCTACCTCCATTGGCATTTCTTGAATCCCACCACTTCTCCCCACTCTACTGACCTAGGCCAAATGCCACCCGTCAGCTAGATGAATGCAGCAGTCTCCAAACTGTTCTGCCTGCTTTGCTGCCCCTTTCTCCCTGAAGTGAAATCTCCACCTCCATGCTACGTATAGTAGAACTTAAAAAAATGTAAATCAGACATATCATCCCAGCTCTCGGCCTGCCACTGGTATTTCGCTCTGCCAGAATAAAAACTAATCTTGAGTGGGCATGGACTTTAGCCTGACCTCTCTCTGGCTGTGCCTATGCTTTGCTCTGCCTTGGCCTCACTGCTTTGCTTGCTCTTCCTGGAACATGCCAGGGCTCATTCCCACATGACAGGACATTTTTACTTGCTGTTCTCTGGGCCAGGCAAGCTCCTCCCCTAGATACCCACAGACTCCCCCTTGCTCCATTTTCTGAGATGTTACCTCGAGAGCCTTGGCTGACCACCTGCCTCACTGTTCTGTCCCCACATACTGTCTTTTGTTCCTCATAGCTGTTTCTCCTACTGTAATCTCAGTTCTGTGAAGGGAAGGACTGATGTTTACCACTGACGATATGAGTGTCACAGAGTTGGCACTCAGTCAGTTTTGGCTGAATGAACAGAAGGAATGGGATGAAGCAAGAGGGGGAAGCTGAGGTGGGGTGCAGGGCTCTGAGGGATTGGTTAGGATCTGGAAATAATAGCATGAGTACTTGGAGACAAATGGAGCCAGGCAAGGAGAGGGGGCTGAGAATGGAGTTGGAGGTCAGACCACCAGGGCCAGGAGAGATGTCAGAGATCTCTGCTGCAGACCCACATTTACAAATGCCTGGCTGCACCCCACAGTACTGTGCACTCAGTATCACCCTTCACGTTTTTTTTAGTGGCCACTGTGGGCTGGGAAGTTAGATTTGATTCGGGGCCCTTCCTACCCATCCTCCCCATTTCCTGGCCCACAGGTGATCTCAGGTAATGAGGACCCTGGGGGAGTGGTGCTGAAGGACCTTGGGCCCCCCATGGTGGCCCGCCTGGTTCGCTTCTACCCCCGGGCTGACCGTGTTATGAGCGTCTGTCTGCGAGTGGAGCTCTATGGCTGCCTCTGGAGGGGTGAGTAGGTCAGCCCCCAAATAATCCATTTTCAGTTCTGGGGACTGAGGGTGGGGAGTGTAAAGAAAGGCACCCAGGATCCTTTCTCCTGTTGGGAAGCTGTCCCTCTGGATGTGGAGGGGACTGGTCAACATTGCCTCCTCCATGATAGTGGGCCAGTGGAGGGATACAAAAAAGGGACTGAAATCTCCCAAGCCTGATGCAGGGGTAGGGAATGGAGGCTTTGTGCCTCTAATACCCCTCCTCCCACCTGCCCCAGATGGACTTCTGTCTTACACAGCCCCTGTGGGGCAAACGATGTACTTATCTGAAGCCGTGCACCTCAACGACTCCACCTATGATGGATATACTGTTGGCGGGTGAGAGGAATGGGCCCTGCGGGATGTGGAGCCTGGGGTGGGTGGGAGGCCAGAGTGTGTGTGGGGTTTTGGTAAGTAGTCTGGGCAGTAAAATGGAAGAACTGGGGAGAGAGATCTGTTAGGTGGGATGGAATAAATGGTAGCAAGATGATTATTAGCCCATAAGTCAGTAAAAATTAGAAAAAGGCACCCTTTGGCTAAGATCATCTTATTATGGAAATTATCATAATAGTGATTGAATAGTGTACCTCAGAGGGTGCCTTTGTGCAGTGTGTCATCTGCAAAGTATCTGTGATGGCCTGGTGTGGTGGGTTGTTAGAGGAGAGAGCTGCAAGAAGTTTGGTGGTGTGGGAATGGGATGAATGGATGGGAGCCAGGCCGCCCAGGCCACTGGGGTGGATGTGTAAAGCACCTGGGTAGTTGACACCCTCTTCCCTTCCAACCTCCCCTTTTTGTTCCCCTCTTCTCCAGGCTGCAGTATGGTGGTCTGGGCCAGCTGGCAGATGGTGTGGTAGGGCTGGATGACTTTAGGCAGAGCCAGGAACTTCGAGTTTGGCCAGGCTATGATTATGTGGGATGGAGTAACCATAGCTTCCCCAGTGGCTATGTGGAGATGGAGTTTGAGTTTGAGCAGTTGAGGGCCTTCCAGGCCATGCAGGTAAGTGAGCCTGCCTCTCTGGGAAGGCTCTGAAGCCAGGGTAGGTGCTGCTCTGGTACCCTCAGGGCTCTCTGGCTCTGACCCCGTGTCCCTCTCCCTTCTTCCCAGGTACACTGTAACAACATGCACACACTGGGAGCCCGCCTGCCAGGTGGGGTGGAGTGTCGCTTCAAGCGGGGCCCTGCCATGGCCTGGGAAGGGGAGCCCATGCGCCATGCCCTGGGAGGCAGCCTAGGGGACCCCAGAGCCCGGGCTATCTCAGTGCCCCTGGGTGGCCGTGTGGGTCGCTTTCTGCAGTGCCGCTTCCTCTTTGCGGGGCCCTGGTTACTCTTCAGTGAAATTTCCTTCATCTCTGGTAAGTCCCTGGAGTATGCCCAATCCCCAGCCCCTGGGATTGCCAGCTGACTTAATTCTTAACCCTGTAGTACCCCCAGAATATCCATTCTTGGCATCATATTGTCCCAACACCCATGAAACTTCTCTACTGGGGTGGAAATAATTGGCATCTCTTTTTCCCTTGTTCCCTGTATCTGTTTGTCTTTTCTTTATGAGCCTTTCACTCATGACTGAACCTGATTCAGTCCTTTGGACAGTACTGAAATACTTCTGTATTAGTTGAGTCCACTCTTTTCTAAACCTCCTGATACCCATCACCATCCACTTGGCGGGAAGCCCTCCATTTCCTCACCATTCAGTGACTAAGGGGTTAACATCTGCCATAGCCAGGGGCTCTGTTCCACCATGTTCTCTGATTGATTGGTGTTCTGACTGACCAGTGGTGGCCTATATTGTCACCCCTGCTTCTATTCAATTCCCTAGGTTTCATGCATACATACCTCTAGGGGGTCCCTTCCTCCTCCCCTTCTAATTGCCTCTTCTCTTCCTTTCCCCCAGATGTGGTAAATGACTCCTCTCAAGTTCTGGGGGGCACCTTTGCACCAGCCCCCTGGTGGCCTCCTGGCCCACCTCCCACCAACTTCAGTAGCTTGGGTGAGTAGGCTCTTACGAGGGGCCCCCTCCCAGGGATGTGGACCCTGCTCATCCTTCCTCCCTGGGCCTCCCTTCTGGGTGCTGACCCTTTTGCCTTTGCCAGAGCTGGAGCCCCGGGGCCAGCAGCCTGTGGCCAAGGCAGAGGGGAGCCCGACTGCCATTCTCATAGGCTGCCTGGTGGCGATCATCCTGCTGCTGCTGCTTATCATTGCCCTCATGCTCTGGCGGCTGCACTGGCGCAGGCTCCTCAGCAAGGTGGGTGGTGCTGGTGGGATGAGGGTGGAGAAGTTGCTCCCATAGAGCCCCTCACTGTCCAGGCACAGGCATATCACGGTCCAGCAGGGCTGGCAGGGCAAAGTTTAATAGTGTAACTAGAGACCACTTTCAAAGGTGTGAGCTGGATGCAGGGCATTACAAGGAGCGGGTCACTTTCCCATTCCTGTGGTCCTGCTAGGGCGAGAGGAAGCTGCAGTATCGAATCCCTGGGAGGAGTGAGTCTGGAGAGGGTGCCTTGAGCTGAGGGGTGGACTTTAGAGCAGGGATACAGGCTGTGGCAGTCCAGTCCCGAGGGAGAGGATGGGAGAGTAAATCCCCTGACATCATTTTCTCCCTTCAGTCTCTGGTTGGGGTTCTTTTCTCACCAACCTTAACCAGCTAGTGGCAGTCCACACTGGTCATTCTGTTGGGGCAGGAGTGGTGGGAAAAGATGGAGAGTAGAGTGAGAGGGGCAAATAGAGGATGCTTGGATTCTCCCAAGTCCTTGTCTTCTTGGGAAAGTCCAAGGTGCTGGTACACATTAAGGTTGATAAATATGGGAAGTTACTTAAATGCTCTTGAGCTTTAGTTTCTTTATCTGTGAAATTGGGCATATGTAGGAGCTACAACTGTAGGACTATTGTGAAGATTAAAGAGGAGAACATAGGAACAGCACTTACGAGGTGCCAGGAAATGTGTGCTACGCAGGGGCAACACTTAACTTTGCCCACTCCTCTAACAAGGCTGAGCGACGGGTATTGGAAGAGGAGCTGACAGTTCATCTCTCTGTTCCTGGGGACACCATCCTCATCAACAATCGCCCGGGTCCCCGAGAACCACCCCCTTACCAAGAGCCCCGGCCTCGTGGGAATCCACCCCACTCTGCTCCCTGTGTCCCCGGTGGCTCTGGTAAGGCCTTCTTTGTTCCAGTCCTACCTCCATCCTCTCTGCCTGTCTTCTTATTGTATCCCTCTTTCTCTCTCTCCTATTTTTTCTTTTCCTGTCTTCCCTAGTTTCAATTTATTTTCTTATTTCTGTGTCTCTGTTCACCTTCTTCATCATTCCATGTCTCGACCATATAATCTTCCTGAAGGATTTCCCATCTATTATCCATAATCCCCAGTCGTCTCATTCTGTCTCTGTATCATACATACATTTCTCTATATTCTCTGTTACTTTCTATTGTGTCTCCCTGACCCCTCTCTTCTTTTTCCTAGACTCACCATGTTTAATCCTTCCTTCCATCTATCTATACATTCATACTACCATCCATCCATTTATCTATGTTTATATATCCATTTGTCTATCCATCAAATTGTCTGTTTATCATCCCCTCTATTGTCCATCAATCACCAATCTACTAGCTCTCCACCACTCTCCAGGTCCTTGTTTTATCCTCTCTTAGTACATTCAATCCCATCACCCTGGTCTTGCCCTATTCCAGGTCTCCCTGTCTGTCTAGCCTTGAGTCTCATCCCTTCCCCGTGTCTCCCCCCCTCCTTCTCCCGACAGCGCTGCTGCTCTCCAATCCAGCCTACCGCCTCCTTCTGGCCACTTACGCCCGTCCCCCTCGAGGCCCGGGCCCCCCCACACCCGCCTGGGCCAAACCCACCAACACCCAGGGTAAGCCCCTCTGCCCCTGGGCTCCACCAGGCTCCCCATACCTCCACTGGGGCAGGGAGAAGCCCGCACACCTTGCACTCCCTCTCCTCCCCACTGTGGCCTCTTCTGCTCTCCTGAGCTCCCTGGCAGAGCTCTTGTGCCCTTCACTCACTATTGCTTCTTGCTCCTTTTGAAGGCCTCCCCCTTTAGCCGAGGTGTAGTCCTATCGGTCTTGGCTCTGTCCCTTCCTCCTCTCATACCCTGTCTCTACAGCTCTCCAGAGCTGGAGAGGAGGTTGCTGTGGTGCCCCAGGTTCTCTTGTAACACCTTTATTCTCCCCTTTCTCTAGAGCTGCAAGGAGGGCCTCTCACCCTGGGCACTTGCCCTCTTCCCCCATGTGTCCTCTCTTCGCAGTCCCAGAGGTGAAGGCTCACACTCCACCCTTCCTGTCTCTCCTCCCCTCCTCCGTGTTGCCTTCTCATTGTGGTCCCTTCCCCAGCACCAAGAGGGATAGCTCTGCTTCCCTCCCTGTCTGTAGACAATTGTTTTGGGGGCTGTAAGGAACTGTTGCCCTTTTCCCTCTCTGTGTGCCCCTGTCTCTGCCTGTCTTTGAGCTTGGTGTGTTGGGTTGGGGAGTTTGGGTAACCATGGCAGGGAAAAGTCAGGCTATGAGAAGTGGGAGAACAGATAAAGTGAACAAGAGGAAGTTGGTGGTGAGTGGGACAAGGGTTTGGAGAGTGAAGGAGACTGGATGGCTGAACCCTCCTTCTTTGATGGTGGGTAGATGAATTCCTCTTCCATCTAAGACTCATCTCATGGTCTCTTAGGCTATGCTGGGAGATCCCTAGACAGTAAGATTTTATAATAGTTTTTGATCAACCATTTTCATTGTCTTGAAAAATCCCCTAGAGTAGTTAACTCTTATCTCACCCCAGTGCTTTCTTTGGTTTGAGGTTGGTGGTTGGAATACTGGAGAGATGCAGGGTGGATTCAGTCTCTCACCCAAATGGAAGACATGGAGGGCCTTGGGGAGGCTGGGGTGTGAACTGTGGCTCTTAGGGGTTGATCCTGATGCCTTGTCCTGTTTTCTTTCTCCTCACTCCTCCAGCCTGCAATGGGGATTATATGGAGCCTGAGAAGCCAGGTGCCCCGCTTCTGCCCCCACCTCCCCAGAACAGCGTCCCCCATTATGCCGAGGCTGACATTGTTACCCTGCAGGGCGTCACTGGGGGCAACACCTATGCTGTGCCTGCACTGCCCCCAGGGGCGGTTGGGGATGGGCCCCCCAGAGTGGATTTCCCTCGGTCACGGCTCCGCTTCAAGGAGAAGCTTGGCGAGGGCCAGTTTGGGGAGGTAAGGAGGATGCCTGCCTGGCCATCAGTAGTGTCTGCCCTGACTGGGGGCTTTGATGTCATGCCTTACCATGTGTGCAATGTTACTCCATTTGATTTTGTGACCTTCTAGGAAATGACCTTCTTTCTCTAGGTGCACCTGTGTGAGGTAGAGAACCCTCAAGATCTGGTCAGTCTTGACTTCCCCATCAATGTACACAAGGGACAACCCTTGCTGGTAGCTGTCAAGATCCTACGGCCAGATGCTACCAAGAATGCCAGGTGAGTATCAGGAATGGTATCTGGAAGAAGGGAAGGGAGGCCAAGAAGAGTAGGGAGCAATGTAGAGAGAACTATGGTATGGACCAAGAGAGGACTGGTGTCTGGGGTGGGAGGTTTGCTTGTGTGCTGAGGGTGGAGGCAACTTTTCCTTACGAGCAGGAGGGAAGGTGCAGGCCACCCCTTGGTGCTCCCTCCACCTTCTTCCTGCTTCCCCAGGAATGATTTCTTGAAGGAGGTGAAGATCATGTCACGACTCAAGGACCCAAACATCATCCGGCTCCTGGGTGTGTGTGTGCAGGATGACCCCCTGTGCATGATTACTGATTACATGGAGAATGGAGACCTGAACCAGTTTCTCAGTGCCCATCAGCTGGAAGACAAGGCAGCCGAAGGGGCCTCCAGGGATGGGGAGGCTGCCCAGGGGCCCACCATCAGGTACCCATGTACCCAGGCAAGGACTTCCTTGAGAACTCCCTGGCAGTTCTCCTCCTCTTTCAACTTCAGTCTTGAGGGAAAGAGAGGAGCATGGGGGAAGAGAGGCAGATAGAGATTTCAGGAGGAACTGGGACCATAGTAATCCAGAAACTTGGCCAGAAAGGCTGGAGATTACTGAGTGTGGTGAAGGGACTTAGACGCTGCTATGAATTCCTTTCTGCCCTCCCTCAGCCTTATCACCCCTGAGTCCAGATGGCAGAGCCTAACAAAACACAAGCTCCCCAGGGTTGGATGAGCTAGAGAGGTTGAGTGGGAGCCTGCACTGGCCTACACATGGGTATTCCCTCTCCTCCCTGGGAGCAGAAGTGATGTGGTCCTGGGGCTAGGCTCCCTTCCTCTCCCGGACAGGGATGTTTGAAGAAGGGAGGAGTCTGGGGATGACTCCCAGTGACTCCCAATAATTGCCTTCCTTGCTCAGCTACCCGATGCTCTTGCATGTGGCAGCCCAGATTGCCTCAGGCATGCGTTATTTGGCCACACTCAACTTTGTACATCGAGACCTGGCCACACGGAATTGCCTGGTTGGGGAAAATTTCACCATCAAAATTGCTGACTTTGGCATGAGCCGAAACCTCTATGCTGGGGATTATTATCGTGTGCAGGGCCGGGCAGTACTGCCCATCCGGTGGATGGCCTGGGAATGCATCCTCATGGTAAGCAACCTGAAGAGAGGTAGGGTGGTGGTGGAGGAAACCAGCTGCCATTCTCAGTTCTGTGGCTCCTTTAGTCACTTGCCTTCTCTGGGCTTTAGTCTCCTCATCCATAAAATGGCTCAAGGGACTGGAGAGATGAGGAGCAGCAGTATGATGGGTTCAGGCACCAAGAGCAGTGGATACAGAGGATAGTCAGAGTAGCAGAGAGATAAGAGATAAGAAAATAGGAACTCAGGAACCTTGTCTACTCAGGAGGGGTGCTCTGCAGGAGGTCTTGGGGGAGCTCACTCAGGCCAGGAATTCTGAGCCATATTTTTACTAGAGACAGAAGGACCTGGGGGAAGATTCAGGGTCAGGGGGGCAGATGGAGACAAAGGATAAGTAGAAGGAAGAGAGAACCAAAGCATGGGAGAAGAAGCAGAACTCTAGGGAGAGAGGACCAGCTTGTTGGGAAAGGGACCAGCTGAGGAGAATAGAGCCTGAGGCTGGGAGGAGTCAGGCTGGGTGGCTTTGGGCTTCTGCACAGCTAAGCTCCCTGGTGCCCTTCTCTGCCTTTGTTGCCCTTTCCTTGTGCCAGGGGAAGTTCACAACAGCCAGTGACGTGTGGGCCTTTGGGGTGACTCTGTGGGAGGTGCTGATGCTCTGTAGGGCCCAACCCTTTGGGCAGCTCACCGACGAGCAAGTCATCGAGAATGCTGGGGAGTTCTTCCGGGACCAGGGACGACAGGTCAGAGCAGAGGGAGGGGAGATGGATTGTAGTGGGGGTGGGGAGGACTGGGAAGGGCAAAGCATGTCACCTTGGAGACTTGAAGAACCTCTTCCCTGCCTCTCATCCATGTTGCCACAATACAGGTGTACCTGTTCCGGCCACCTGCCTGCCCACAGGGCCTGTATGAGCTGATGCTTCAGTGCTGGAGCAGGGAGCCTGAGCAGCGACCCCCTTTTTCCCAACTGCATCGGTTCCTGGCAGAAGATGCACTCAATACAGTGTGAATCACAACATTCAGCTGCCCACCCCCTTGGGGAGCAATCCAAGGGAAACCAGTGATACTAAAACAAGAGGAGCCTATGGTATCCCCACTTCACCCTCTTCCAGCAGCCCAGCACCAAGAGAGGCAGTGTGACAACAGGTGGGCTGGGCCTGCCCAGGGAGCTGATAACTCCATTTTCAGTGGACATATGCTCGTGTCCACGTCCTGTTTCTCCTTCCATCTCCTCCTTAGAAGCTCCTGCCACCCACCCAGCTGGCCCTATGGATGGGATCCTCTCTGACTTCTTTCACCATCCTTTGGGGAAGGGTGGGAACAAATGCAGGGCAGACACTGGACATGGCCTGTTGAACACCTGGGTCCCACTGGATAACACTGGTTCCTGGGGAGTTGGCTGTGTCCCCAGCCTCTCTCTTCCTGTCACACACTGGACCCCACTGGCTGAGAATTTAGGGGGTAGAAAGGACAAGAAGGGAAGAAAGCTGTTCCCTGAGCCTACCCCGGAACTGTTCTCAGCTTTGGCTTCCTCCTCCATCCCCAATACACTGGACCTGGGGATTCCCTACTACCCACCTGCCACCTGTGCTGTAGCTAGAACTTCCCTAAACCTGTACATTTCTGTGGAGTAAACTGGGATTAGGGGAAAAGAGGGAGTGATGGCCTTTGGCCTTGGGGTTGGACATCTCTATTAGCTGCCAAAATGGTTTTTCTATAATCACTTGGGGTTTGTACATTTTTGGGGGGAGAGACACAGATTTTTACACTAATATATGGATCTAGCTTGAGACAACTTTAATCCCCTGCATTAGGCAGGTAATAATAAAGGTTGAATTTTCCACAGCTCTGAGTGAGTTTCTTGGGCTAAAATCTGCCTCTTACCAACCCATTTCCTGTCTTCCTTTCTTCTTTCTCCCTGGTCTATTTCCTACCACCTACCTTTGTCCAGCACAGTGGTCTGTTTCCACATAATCCAGGCCCTTGCCAGTGGGACCTCATGAGACTGCATGAATATGTGAACTCAGGAACTTTGTCTACTCAGGAGGGGTGCTCTGCAGGAGGTCTTGGGGGAGCTCACTCAGGCCAGGGATTCTGAGCCATATTTTGTGCCAGGAACTCTGTTGGCAGTCTGGAGATGTCTCTTGACCCTTCCTCAGAATTATGTTTGTTTTTTTCCTCCCTTCTACTGGAGATTGAACCCAGGGCTTGTGCATGCTAGACAAGTGCTCTACCACTGAGTTATATTTCCAGCCCTTTTTATTTTGAGATAGGGTCTCATTAAGTTGCCTATGCTGGCCTTGAATTTGTGATCGTCCGGGGATCGAATCCACAAGTGCTTAACCACTGATCCACATCCCCAGCCCTTTCAATTTTTTTTTTTTTTTTTTTTTTTAACATTTGGAGACAGGGTCTTGCTAAATTGCTTAGGGACTTGCTAAATTGTGGAGGCTGGACTCAAACTTGCAATCCTCCTGCCTCAGGCTCCTGAGTCACTGGGATTACAGACATGCAATACCGCTCCTAGCTCCAGGATTGTTTTAAAAATTCATAAAATATGGATCATAAGATTGAAGGATTACCAATTGACTTACTTTGCCAAAATGTTAAAAAATTATGATAGTAACAAATATGCTTCTCTTAGTAATGAACAAACTATTTTGGGAATTCTATAACCACTGTAGTAGGATATAAAAATATATTTCTATTAGTGACAAGTCCCAGGTATGACTGATACTACTGGGGGTTTGCTTGCATTTATAATTGAAGGAAATGCTAATTTTTAGTTAGAGGTTGAGGTTAATAAAAATAAAAAGTCTAATTTCTTTTTCTTGCTCAAATTCTAGGACCCTCCCTTCCCCTGAGGGTCTGGGGAAGGTGAGACCCCTGGATTAGGCTGACCAAGTGTGCAAATGATCGAGTGTGAGCTGTCTAGTTGGAAGCCAGAACCATAAGCCTAAATGATCTGAGGCCCAGAAGGATGAGATCAGCCACAAGTCCTAAGAAAGCATTTAATGAGGAATCTGAATTTGGTTAAAAAATAAGCAACTAGTTCCAGATATTGGATGAGGCAGACCTGTCTAGATAGCAGTTCATGTGAAATAAGGCCCCTTGATATTCACAAAATGAGCCAAATGGTTAATGAGGATAACAATAAGACTGAATTAATAGACTCAGGGTTCTGGTCACAAATCTAATAATCCTGCAAAAACCTACACAGGTCAGACCACTGTGCACCGTAATTTAAGATGGGCACTGGCAGGTTAAGAGTTTAGAAGCCAGAACCCAGAATAATAAGCAATAGAGGCCAAGTAGTAAACTGATAATGCCCAAATCTCCAAGCCCAGACTCTCAAGCTCTAGACCTATAATGCAACCTGAAGTTCACGTGAACTTCAGTCTTAACATGTTCAAACCTCCTCCTCCACAGTATCCTGACTCAGTGAGTGGCAGCCACATCCACTCAGCTGCACAAGGTATCATCCTTGACAACCCTCCTTCCTTACCCTTACCTGCCATGGCCAATCCAGTACAAAGCTCATTTGGTTCTGCCATCCCAGTCTTCTTGGAACTTGTCATTTCCATCTTGATTGCCCTCCTGATACTTCCTCCATCTTCCCTGGACCACTGTAATTGTACCCAAAGTGGTTATCTCACTCTTGGAGAGCACTCTCTGGTTTGTTTCTGGCCCTGCAAACACTGTGATCTTTAAAAACATATAATCTAGCTGGATGTGGTGGTGCACGCCTGTGATCTCAGATGCAGGAGGATCACAACTTTGAGACCAGCCTCAGCAATTTAGCAAGTCCCTAAGCAAATTAGTGAGATCATGTTTCAAATTTAAAAAAAGGGTTGGGGATATGACACTGTGGTTAAGTGCCTCTGGGTTCAGTCCCCAGCAGAATCATCATCATCATCTTTGCATAATCTGATTTTACTCCTTTATCAAACCTTTTAGTGGTTTCTTATTCATCCTTATTTTAAAAAATTTTTTTATTAGCTACACATGACATTACAATGATCTTGGCAATTCATACATTTGAATCAATTGGGGTATAATTTCTCAATTTTCTGATTGTACAGATTGCAGAATCACACTGGTCATAGAGTCACCTATATACATACAGCAATCATAATGTCTATTCTATCATCCTTATTTTTAAAATTATTATTATTATTATTTTGTGGTGCTGGGGATCAAATCCAAGGCCTTGCAGATGCTAGACAAATATTCTACCACTGAGCTACACCCACAGCCCTCCATCAAGGTTTAAAGAACAAAATCTTCCTGGCTAAGATTGGTCCCGGTTCTCCTCCCCAGCACTCTTCTGTCCCTCCCCATGTACCACTGAGTTTTTAGTTTCCCCCAAAGGCCAGTCCTTCTGGCCACATGGGCTTTGTAGCATGTTGTCCCCCCACCTGGAACAATGTCCCCTATAGTCTGCCTTGTTAACTCCTGCTTGCCCTTCAGCAATCTTACCCAACCAGGTCAAATTCCCTAATGACACTCTCAGAGCACATGAATCCCTTCTTTGTAGCATTTATCATAGGTGTGATTTTACATGTATTTGTGTATTTTTTTTTTTAAAAAAACACCTGCTTCTTTTGCTTGACTGTAAGCTGCACAAGGGCAAATTCCTGGAACACATGACTCAATAAATCTTGGTTGAAAGAAAGAATTATATTAAACATGTGAAGGGCTAACATGATTCTGTGCACTTAAGAGAACTAGGATTAAAAAAATTTATAGAAGATAATGATAATATTTTAGTGAGCACATACTATATACCATGTATAATACTATTACACGTATCTTTTTTTTTAAAGAATTTCTTAGAGAGAGAGAGAGAGAGAGAGAGAGAGAGAGAGAGAATTTTAATATTTATTTTTTAGTTATCGGCGGACACAACATCTTTGTTTGTATGTGGTGCTGAGGATCGAACCGGGCCGCACGCACTCCAGGCAAGCGCGCTACCGCTTGAGCCACATCCCCAGCCCCACATATCTTATTTAACACAATGTATGAATTAGTTAAAATTATTAACTTCTGTTAGGCTACGCCAAAGGCAGCATAGCCAGTAAATAGTAAAGTTGGTAGGAAGTGGGCCTGTCTCCTGGTTCTTTCCTCTAGGATGCTGTTTGAGGGGAGGAGTTATGAGATGTTTTATCTCAGGAGCTTTCAAGTACAGGCAGGACAAGCCTGTGCTTGACAGGGCTATGAAATTGTGATCTTTGCACGATTTTAGCTCCTAAATTCCCTTCTTAGACCTAGCTGGATTATCAAGCTGATTTTCTTCCTCAAGTCCAATTCTAGAAACTCAGGCTGAGTTTAGTTCCTGCCATCAGACAGCTTGCCCATATCCATTAGGACAGTGCTCTCCCAAAGAACTGTCAGGATAGAAATGGTCTATCCCTATGGTCCGATGGGCTGCTACCAGCCTCCTGTGGCTGTTGAGTACTTGAAACAGGGTTAGTGTAACTGAGAGACTGGCTTTAAATTTTTATTTTAGTGAATTTAAATGTAAATGGCCACAGGTGGCTTGTGGCTACAATACTTGACAACACAGCCTTAGAGTGTAGGGAACTGTGACATGATCTGTCCAGTCCCTCCTGCCTGCTCCCTCTAAAATGAAGCATATGGCTTCTCTTGGTGTTACACTGATGCCATTGAATGGAATATGCTGCTTTTTATTTTTTTAATTTTTTTATTGGTTGTTCAAAACATTACAAAGCTCTTGACATATCATATTTCATACATTTGATTCAAGTGGGTTATGAACTCCCATTTTTACCCCGAATACAGATTGCAGAATCACATCGGTTACAAATCCACGTTTTTACATATTGCCATACTAGTGACTGTTGTATTCTGCTACCTTTCTATCCTCTACTATCCCCCCCTCCCCTCCCCTCCCATCTTCTCTCTCTACCCCATCTNCCTTAGTAAACATCTTTGCATGCTTAACTCAGTACCATGTGGGGGAATTTCCATATGACACATTCCCAAAGATGGAGTTTCCAGGTCAAAAGATAGTCACATTAAAACTGTTGGTAGAGGGACTGGGGTTGTGGCTTGTGGTAGAGCACTTGCCTCACATACATGAGCCCCTAGGTTTGATCCTCATCACCACATATAAATAAACAAGGAAAAGAAAGGTATTATGTCCATCTACAACTGAAAAAAAAAAAAAAAAAAAAAACTGTTGGTAGAGGGCTGGGGTTGTGGCTCAGCGGTAGAGCGCTCGCTTGGCAAGTGTGAGGCCCTGGGTTTGATCTTCAGCACCACATAAAAATAAATAAAATAAAGGTATTGTGTCCAACTACAACTAAAAAATAAAACAAAACAAAATTGTTAGTAGAAACAAGGGTTTAACCTTATCCTTGGGAGATATGTTTTAAGATTCCCAGTGGATTCCTGAAACCCTAGGTAGTACCAAACTCTCTATATACTTTCTTTCTTCCTATATATACCTAAGTATGATAAAGTTTAATTTATTAATTAGATACAGTGAGAGATTAACAATAAATACTAATAAAAAGGAACAATTATAATATACTATAATAAAATTTATTTAAAATTTATGAATTGCTTACTTTTGGAATTTTCCATTTAATATTTTCAGACCACAATGGACTGTAAGCACCTGAAACCTAAAAAAAGCAAAACTACAAATGGGGGAGGGAATGAAGCTATAATCTGGAACATCCCCAGTATGTTGAAAACATGGTCCTGCATGGTGCCATTGGAAGGTTGTGGAAACTTTTAAAGATGTGGGTTCTAATGGGATGTCTTCAGATCAAAGGGAGTTTGTCCTTAAAGGGGTCAGTGGGATCCCAGCTCTCCTCTTCTCTTTCACTCCCTAATCATTGCTGAGCGGTTTTGCTCTACTCTGCAATCCTGCCATAATGTACCACCGTGTGCCTAAAGCAATGGAATCAATTGATTGTGAACTGAAACTTCTAAAACCATGAGCCAAAATAAATCTTTTATTTTTATAAATTGATTACTTCAGGCATTTGTTAAAGTAATGGAAAGCTGACTAACACAGGGGGACTACTGTATGGACAAACTTTCCTTAAAAAAAAGGTGAGACTAAGCTGTGTGCAGTGAGTGGCACATGCTTATGTTCACAGCTACTAGGCAGGTTGAGGCAGGAGGATGGCAAATTCCAGGCTAGCCTGGGGAACTTAGTGAGACCCCGTCTCAAAATAAAAAATAAAAAGGGCTGGGATGTAGCTTAGTGGTAGACTGTCCTGAGTCCAATCTCAGTGTGTGGGTATGTCTCTATCAGCTTTCAAGTGTCTGAGTATGTTCCTAAGCCTGGCCAATATGAAGCCTTGATTTTTTTTTTTTTTTTAAATTTTTGCTCCTTTAGTTTCTGGTATTTTTGTTACTTTAACTTCCTTTCCCTAATTTCAACTGAAGTGACAATTTTAAAATCTCTTTAAAAGGCATTTGTATTTCTTCTGCTGTTTATCTTTTGCCAATCTTTCTGCTTCTTTTTCTTATTGCTTTGTAAGAGCTTTGTGCAGTTTGTCTATCTTATCAAACAGTTCTCCCCAGACTGTATAATTTGTTTTATAACCTTACTTAGTGTTTGCCATAAAGAAGCACTGTCAGTTTTGTGCTGTTCTTTGAGAAACTTAAAACACTGACTGCTAAACAAACAGGGAATAACAAAACACATGTGCTACAAAGTGTAACTAAGTCTTACAGCCCTTACCATTTTGGTAAACCGTCCCTGGCAAATGCACTTCAAATCCCAGATTCACTTTCTAGCTGTCTGATTGTAGGCAAATTTCTTAGCTTCGCTGGGCTCTGGCCTTCTATTCTGTTAAGTGAGAATAACAGAATTTGCTTTATAGGAATTTTGGGGGAAATAATGTAGTTCTGGTTTAGGCTGAAGGCTTTCCTTTGACTTTCCTGCAGAACTCATAAATCAAATCAGAAAAACAACTGCTTTCTTTTACTAATTGTGTTCGAGTTGAGTGGGGTGGCACACGCCTATAACACCAGCGACTGGAGGGGGGGCGGTGTTTAGGAAGGAGGATGGCAAATTCCAGGCCAGCTTCAGCAATTTAGCGAGACCCCGTCTCAAAAAATAAAAAGGGCTGGGGATGCAGCTCAGTGGCAAAGCGTCCCTGGTTTAATCCTCAAAACCACAAAACAAAAAATCCAAAACAAACAAACAAACCCCCCCCCCC
>NW_025999984.1:701770-708813 GCF_001458135.2 Marmota marmota marmota
GAAAAAAAAAAAAAAAAAAAAAAAAAAAAAAAAAAAAAACTGGTGTGATGGCGCACTCTTGCAATCACATCTACTTGGGAAGCTGGAAGCAGGAGGACCACAAGTTCAAGACCTGCTTGACAATTCAGAGAAACCCTCTCAACAAAACAAACCCCCACCCCCGCCACGCACAAAACAAAACAGGGTTGAGGGGGCGGCTGAATATAAAACCCAGCTATATATATAGCTGAATATATAACACTCCTGAGTTCAATCACCAGTACAGGGAAAACAAAAACAAAACAAAAAACCTGTATCAATCCCTAACTACACAGGGGTTGGTAGCGCGGCGGAGGCAGAAATGTAGATTTATTGAGTACTTACTTGCCAAGTAAGGCGCACTAGATCGTTAACTGGTGACAATGCTCTACATGTGCAGTAACCAATTTTATGGTATAACTAAGCTCAAGGAGCCCAGCTGTTGCAGTCCGAGCAACGGGGTCATTTCAGCGGGCCTCCCACAGGAAGCCCTCGGGCTACTTTTACCCTCAGGTCCTCCTGCTCCGGCCGGTTAGACCAGCCGTTAGCAGCCTGGGTCGAGAATGCCGCGGAACGAAGTACCCAGGCTTCTGGTGTTCCTGGTTCTGTCAATTAAAAGACAGCCACTCTCCTCCCCGTCTTCCCGCGGTGCCTTTTGGAAGTTGTAGTCAGACACTCCTCAGACCTGCTCCAGCACGGGCAAGGATAGGACTCTAATTCCCAGAATGCCTCGCGGCGGACAAGTGCAGCCCCTATTCTCATCCTTTCCACTCTTCCATTCCATTCCTTCCCTGCTCTCGCTTCTCTTCTAAATATTTCACACTGGGCTCCTGTCTGAAGTTTTTCGCTCGCGCATCTTTTTCTCGCTTTTTTCACCATCCTTTCCTTTTTCTCTGGAAGCTAATGAGAGACACTGGCTCTGATTAAGCAACTGTTCAAGACTCGGGGTGCGCGAGGGGGATCGACATAGTGGTGAAGGGGCCCAAGAGGGCCAGGGTTATGAAGACAGTTGAGTGAGAGGCGAGAAGTTAGGAGATTGGACGGTGTGGTTCCCAGTGAGACGGTGAAGTAGACTTTGGGGAGGGAGGGGGATAGAGGTGGATTTAGATTTGGGAAGCATGGAGGGAAGAGGCAGTTTATTGCCATATGGGGAGGGTTGACAGAGTTGGGCTTGTCGAGTGATCTGGCTAGGAGGAGTAGAAGAGAAGCGGGGATAGTACTGGGTGTACACAAATCTCTTTGTCTCTGCTTAGCAAAGATGAGACAAGTCATTCGAATACCAAATGATTTTTCAAGTACACGGCAATTTTGAGAGAAGGACAACTGAGGGAAGACTGGAGTTTAGGGCAGAACTGGGATAAGGAAGCAGGAAAGGCAGGGAGGTTGGAGGTTGGTGAAGTTTGAGAGAAATAAGAGATAAGTGATGTGGGAGAGGAAACCTCAGAAAAGATGGGGTTATGGGCTGATGGATCTGGAAACAGAAAGATTAGGGGTGACACTGGCATGGATCATGTTGGATGTGTGTCTAACATTTGCATCCCTCAGGTGATGGAGAGCACCCCTGCAAGGGGTGGACTGAATCGAGTTCACCTACAATGCAGGAATCTACAGGAATTCTTAGGGGGCTTGAGCCCTGGGGTATTGGACCGATTGTATGGGCATCCTGCCACATGTCTGGCTGTCTTTAGGTGAGGAGATTTCTTTGTGTCAGGGATCATGGTGGGGAAATGTAATAGGGCTTTCAGACTGGAATAATTATCATGGGTAGAAGCTTAGTGGCCTAGTGATGGTAGAGGGGTATTGGAGATTACTCCCAAATGTGGAAGGCCAAAACAGATGGAGCTTGTGTGGGCAACAGGACTGGTAAAGATATGGGGATGAGATGAGATGTTTGAGAGGCACTTGAAAGCAGAGATTCAGTTATGGGACAGCTTCTGATACTAATATTTGACTTCTACCCTCTACAGGGAGCTCCCATCTTTAGCTAAAAACTGGGTGATGCGGATGCTCTTTCTGGAGCAGCCTTTGCCACAAGCTGCTGTAGCCCTGTGGGTGAAGAAGGAATTCAGCAAGTGAGTCTCTACTGCATTCTCAGCCAAACGCAAATTTCTCAACCTCTAGATTTCCCAAACTCCTGTTCTTTGGAACACTTTCAAGAAGTTTTATATATACACATATACATACACACATATACATATACATATATATGTGTATGTGCACATACATACACATATGCACATAAACACACATATGCATATATATATATATATTTTTGGGGCATTGGGGATTGAACCCAGGACCTTGAGATGCACACTAAGCATGTGCTCTGCCACTGAGCTACACCCCCACTCCCTCCAGGAAATATTAATTTATTAATGGGTGTATTGCAAAACTTGTCATTAAATAAACTTTGGAAACTGTGCTATATTTTCCCTCTTGGAGAACTGGGATGTCAATAATGAGACTCTTGTAGATTGCTAGGCATTTCAGTGAAGACATTTATCTTAAGAAGGCACAATTTGGGCTGGGGTTGTGGCTCAGTGGTAAGAGTGCTTGCCTAGCATGCGTGAGGTACTGGATTCGATTCTCAGCATCCATACAAATAAATAAAATAAAGGTCCCTCAACAACTAAAAATATATATATTTAAAAAAAGAAGGCACAATTTGACTATGTGGAACTGTTTCAAGGATCACCAGTTCAGAAAAGGCAGAAATGGAGGCCTTTATGGCTCTCTTTTTGCTCTTCAGACACCCTACTCACCTCTCTACTTCTGTTCCAGGGCTCAGGAAGAAAGTACAGGGCTGCTGAGTGGCCTCCGCATCTGGCACACCCAGCTGCTCCCTGGTGGTCTTCAGGGCTTTATTCTCAACCCCATCTTTCGCCAGAATCTCCGCATTGCCCTTCTGGGTGGGTATGTTACTTCCGTCTCTTCCTAAACTAGGCCGGGGAACTGCTAATTACATGCTGGAGGAGAACTTCTGAGGAGCCGCCTCAGAACCTTAGGGTCCTGGGACCTTTGGGAGCTCATTCAGGAATAAGTTGGACCAGATATGGCTGTAGGATGTAGGATGTATGAACCATGGGTTAAAGGTGTGAAAGGTTGAAGGGCAGCAGGAAAGAGATAGGCCTCCTTATTCTTGGCATATCCTGGCCATAGGGGGAAGGCCTGGTCTGATGACACAAGTCAACTGGGACCGGACAAGCATGCCCGGGATGTTCCCTCACTTGACAAGTACGCTGAGGAGCGATGGGAGGTGAGGACATGGGCATCTAAGTGTATTTCTACTGTGCTTCTACTTCCTGTGGTTTGTGGATACTTTGGTCTCTCTGTTGTCTTCCATTTCTAGGTGGTCTTACACTTTATGGTGGGCTCTCCCAGTGCAGCTGTCAGCCAGGATTTGGCTCAGCTCCTCAGCCAGGCTGGGCTCATGAAGAGGTGAGGAAGCCTGAGGGAGCTGCTGTGCCATCTCCTTGGGGCCCTGATAAAATAGGTGTCCAGGGTGAGTCAGGATTGGAGGGAGTTGATTGAATACATCCAGAGATACCCAGAAGAAGCATAGGAGGACACATGGAAGGTTGGGGTTGTGGCTTAGCAGTAGAGCGCTTGCCTAGCACGTCCAAGGCCCTGGGTTCGATCCTCAGCACCACATAAAAATAAATAAATAAAATGAAGATGTTGATATTGTGTCCAACCAAAAAATAAATATTTAAAAAAATGAGGACATGTGGAGATGGTAGTCTTTCTATGCATATCTTTGTCATTGTCCCTCTCTATGTCTAGTACTGAACCTGGAGAGCCACCCTGCATTACCTCTGCTGGCTTCCAATTCCTCTTGCTGGACACACCTGCCCAACTCTGGTACTTTATGTTGCAGTATCTGCAGACAGCCCAGGTGAGGAGGCCAGGGCTCCTTGCCAGCATGCTTTGATCTTCTTACATCCCACTGAGAGATAACCACCCATAGACTGTTCTCTGTTCTTTCTTCCCTGTCTTTCTCCTTCATTTTCCCCCTCCCATTTCTCATTTGTTTCTGTCTCTTTCTTCCCAGAGCCGGGGTATGGACCTAGTGGAGATTCTCTCCTTCCTCTTTCAGCTCAGCTTCTCTACTCTGGGCAAGGTAAGTAAGGGGCTAGAGGACAAGGAGATGGGAAGGGGAAGTCAGGTTGGGGCAGTAGAGTGAGAAAATAAGAAGGAACACAGAACGACCAGAGAAGGGGGAGGAGGGAATGAGTCTATGGCACTGAGGGAGGGAGGAAGGGATGTGTTTTGAAAAGGTATTACCTTTTCCCCAGGATTACTCTGTGGAGGGTATGAGTGATTCTCTGTTGAATTTCCTGCAACATCTGCGAGAGTTTGGACTTGTTTTCCAGAGGAAGGTATGAACATCCAGATACATGGCTTCTAGGGAAGTTGGGTCTTGGCACCAGCAGGAAACAGTTGCCAGGACTGAGTACTTGGGTCACTTGGGGAGGAAGTTGAAGGTTGAGGCTCTGTGCACTGGGAGGGATCTGATGTCCCAAGCAGGAAGATGTAGGGCAACTGACAGGTGACCTTTGTCTTTCCCTTTGTCCTTCCCAGAGGAAATCTCGACGTTACTATCCCACACGCCTGGCCATCAATCTCTCATCAGGTGTCTCTGGGGCTGGGGGCACTGTGCATCAGCCAGGCTTCATTGTCGTGGAAACCAACTACCGACTATATGCCTACACGGGTGAGACTGGACAGAGGGAGAGCAGATTAACGGTGGGAGTGGGAGGGGAAGGAAATGGGAGGGGATGCAGTTTATGTTTACATTTACTGGTGGTTTACAGAGCTTTCTGATATTTCTCCTCATGTTTGGGGGAAGGGCTCAAGGGAGTCCGAATATGAGGGTAGCTTCCTTATCTTCTCTTCCTATCCCTGGGTCAGAGTCGGAGCTGCAGATTGCCCTCATTGCCCTCTTCTCTGAGATGCTCTATCGCTTCCCCAACATGGTTGTGGCACAGGTGACCCGGGAGAGTGTGCAGCAGGCCATTGCCAGTGGCATCACAGCCCAGCAGGTATCCCCACTTGGGGGACACAGAGGTGTGAAGATGGGCTGTGTGTGGGCCTTGGGGTATAGAGTGGCCCATCATGGAAGGCTAGCCTCAAGTCTGTCACAGTTGTGGTGATGAGTTGTCTGTGTCTGAGCACAAGGAATGTAAGGAGAAATCAAGGCCTTAGTTGTGGGAATAGGGAGACCCTTGAGGGAGAAATACATGGAGGGAGAAGGTATAGCTCTGGATTTGTGCTTCAGCACCATTATTTCTAGCTGTGTAAACTGATCATAGTTGCCTTACCTTTGAGTCTCAGTCTCCTCAGATGGTGATATTTCTCAGCTCACAGGGTTGTTGGGAGGATTCAGTGGAAGACTAGAGGTAAAGCTTTTAACTTGAAGTCTGTTGAGCAGTAAGTGCTCAAAATATAGTAGCTACTGCTATTTTAAAGAAAGAATAAATAAGACTATGGAAAGAGCAAATGTGCCAGAGAAGGAATAGCAGACATGACCAGTGGGAGCAGCAACTTGGGATAACAGCTGAACAGGAATGGGTTGAGTAGAGTTAAGTAGAGTTAAGAGTGTTCGGAGACAGGTGAGAGCTCTGATGACTTTTCTGCCCTCTCGCTTGAGCCCTCATCTCATTTTTGTCTGTTTTCCTAGATAATCCATTTCCTAAGGACAAGGGCTCACCCAGTGATGCTCAAACAGGTATGGACAAGTACCAATAAGCCAGGGGGCTGGCACCTGGCAGATGATGGAAAAGAAAAAGGGTCCAAATCTTGGGGATGATTAGAGGGCTGGGGTTGTTTGGGGCAGTATTTTTTAAATCCCTACAGCCTACTCTTTGCTTCTGCAGACCCCTGTGTTGCCCCCTACCATCACTGACCAGATTCGTCTGTGGGAGCTAGAAAGGGACAGACTACGGTTCACTGAGGGTGAGTGGCTTCTTGAGTTTAAGTCATTGGCCAAAGGAATGGCAGTCTTGATGAGCAGAGGAGTTTTTGTGCATTTCATTTTTTGTGCACTGCACAGAAAGGGAGAGAAAATCTGGCAAGACACTTTTTTGGGGGATGGAGTGTGGCAGGGGTGAATTAGTAGCAATAAAAAAAATTGACCCAGGGGCTGGGGTTGTGGCTCAGTGGTAGAGCATTTGCCTGGCATGTGCAAGGCCCTGGGTTCAATTCACAGCACCTCATATAAATAAATAAAATAAAGGTATTGTGTCCATCTACAACTAAAAAATAAATTTTTTTAAAAAAATTGATCCAAATCAGTGCAGTGTGGATTAGACTGAGAGAAAGTGGGAGGCTTAATTCAGTCATTTTCCTGGGTTTCATGGACCTTCACGGGTTTTCTTATTGTTTTATATTGACTTTCTGAATATGGCTGGAGAACACTAGTGTTAAGGCCCTGGGCAGACAAGGATAGACAATTGTTTTTAAAAATCGCTGTGGGGCAAGCAAAGAGGTGCCTTAAGACTCCTGGGGCTAAATAAAGGGTCTCCAGCCTCATTCTCTTCCCCTCTTCCCCTCCTGTCCTGCCGACCCCAGGTGTCCTGTATAACCAGTTCCTGTCGCAAGTGGACTTTGAGCTGCTGCTGGCACACGCACGGGAGCTGGGCGTGCTCGTGTTCGAGAACTCAGCTAAACGACTCATGGTGGTGACCCCCGCCGGGCACAGTGACGTGAAGCGCTTCTGGAAGCGGCAGAAGCACAGCTCCTGAAAGAGTTTAATCCACCACGGACCTGGGCGGGCGGGACCGGGCTGGGCGGGCAAGACGGCCGTGTGACGGAGGGCGCGGCCTCACAACTCAGGTGTTTTTTTATTTACACGCCAGGGCTCATCTTGTTTAATAAAATTGTGGAAATGAGCTCTGCGGCTGGCTCGCATCGCTTCCTCGCGGGCTTCCCCTGCCGCACTGTACCGGTTCCTTGGCTCCGGCTGCCATAAGCCTTGCGGTGGCGGGAGGACAGCTTCCGCGCATGCGCTCGCGGGGCCCCGCCTC
>NW_025999984.1:709152-727377 GCF_001458135.2 Marmota marmota marmota
GCGCATGCGCCTCGCGGGGCCCCGCCTCCTAGTGCGCGGGGCTTGCCGGGCACGTTCCAGGGTCCGTACGCCGGCGCCTGTCACCGCGGGGCGCCCTGGGATAGCGGTGGGGTCGCGGGGGTGAGCGTGCAATGGGGTGTCTCCCAGGAGGTGGGAGGGGCAGCGGGGTCTGGCGCACAATGTGGGCCTAGCAGAAGGACTGGTCCGCGCGGGCTGGGGATCTATGGGTGGCGCCAGGGCAGGCGGTGAGCCTAGTGTCTGTGGCGGGGCTTCTTACCCGCTCCTAGGCGCGCGGATGCTCATCACCTCTCAAACTATTGAAACCTCTCTGTTCCTTGTGTCAGCGGTCAGCGTCGTGACGCAGATGCATAGGTCGAGGGGCAGAGACTCTCCGACCCTGCTCCAGAAGCGCCCTAGTCTCCATGGCTGCAGGGTCCGGTATCTCTCGATACAACGTACTCAGGCACTTAAGGAGCAGGCACTTAAGGAGGCAGAGTTGTGTGGAAGGAGATAGAATGAGAGAGCACTGCTAGGAGGAGGCAGGAAATAAGGGAATGACTGGTGGGTGTGACTCTGTAGCATCCCGGAATCCTTATGTGCTCTCTGTCTATCCAAAACAGATCTTGACCTCTTCCCAAACACTCCTCATGCCTCATTTGCCTCTGGCTTCTTTTCGACCACCACTGTGGGGCCTGAGGCCCTCATGGGGCCTCCCTAGGCCCCATTCCCTTTCTACACAGTCAGAGCCCTATGGATCTTCCCTTTCCCGGAGGAACCGTGAAGCCAAACAGAAGCGTCTGCGGGAGAAGCAGGCGGCTCTGGAGGCTGGACTTGCAGGGAAGAGCAAGGTTAGAAGTCAGTCTGTCCTTGGGTTTGAAACTTGGAAGGGGGCTGGAGGAGACGACTGGGATCCAGATGGCTGAGGTATACTGGGAATTACAAACTCTTTCTGTTCCATCCCACCAGTCATCTGCAGAATCCACTAAAGCCTGGAGTCCTAAAGAGATACTATTGTATGAAATCCCTACAAAACCTGGTGAAAAGAAAGGTAACCAGGGAATCTGAAGGCCATCTCTCATATTTTTGTTGCCCATTTGGTCTGCTGAAATGCAGCCTGGAAGAAAGTTAAATAGTTAGTGGACTCTCTTTTGCCCTTCTGCTTCCACAGATGTTTCTGGGCCTCTGCCTCCTGCTTACAGCCCACGATATGTTGAGGCTGCCTGGTACCCGTGGTGGGTGCGAGAGGGCTTCTTCAAACCAGAATACCAGGTTAGTGTCCTGAAGAGAGGGTTACTAAATGGTTCCCAGGACAGAGTGGCCTTTGAGGTTGGGCACAATAGCCTCTGAATTGAGCTCATATTTCATAGCTTTCTTTTTTTGGCCTCACATTTTCTTGTTATTTCCTAGAAGTTCTTTCTGCATTGGAGGCACCAGAGGGTGCTATTGCCCCAGGTAATGTCCAGTCCTCTCCTTTGACTTTCTTCTAGGCACAACTGCCCCAGGCTACAGGGGAGACCTTTTCCATGTGTATCCCACCTCCCAATGTCACTGGTTCCCTGCACATCGGCCATGCACTCACAGTGGCCATACAGGATGCCCTCGTGCGCTGGTGAGGGGAATGGGGACTGCAGTTCTTGGAGGGGAAATAAAAAGTGCAGGAATGAATGAAAATAACCATGTGAACTCAGGGTCTCAAGTGAGGGTATTTCTGTTTCAGGCACCGGATGCGGGGAGATCAAGTGCTGTGGGTTCCTGGCTCAGATCATGCAGGAATTGCTACACAAGTAGGTCTTTTTGTCATTTTCATTTTCTCAGGCAAAAGTGGTATCTTCTCCAAAAACAACTTGATTTGTTATGCATTTGCCTTACACCTACTGCAGGCTGTGGTGGAGAAACAACTGTGGAAGGAGCAGGGAGTGAGGAGACACGAGCTGAGCCGAGAAGACTTCCTTAGGGTGGTGTGGCAGTGGAAGGAGGCGTGAGTGTGATGATCTGGGTTGCAGGGGCCACCCAGTGTTGGCAGGTTGAGCTCTGGTTTTCCACTACTGTCTCTCCTAACTTGTAGACCTCAGTTCATCTCAACACAGTTCTCACTTTTCAGAGATGGGAACTCTGAAACCCCTTAGTATTGGGTGAAGTCTCTTAGCTTTATATGTGTATATGTATGTATTTTATATACATCAGAATGTATATGTTTGAGCTGAGCATGCCTGTAATCCCAGTGACTCAGGAGGCTGAGGCAGGAGCATTGCAAGTTTAAGGCCAGCTGTAGCAATTTAGCAGCCCTTTAGCAACTTAGTGAGACTCATTCTCATAAAAAGGGCAGGGGATGTGATTCAGTGGTAAAGTGTCCCTGGATTCAATCCCCAGTATCAAAAAGAAAAAAAAAAAAAAGATGTGTTTGTGTGTATATTTGTATAGATGTTTGTGTATATGTGTGTGTGTGTGTGTGTGTGTGTGTGTGTGTATATATATATATATATATATATATTCTGTCTACTTATTTCACTTTCTCTTGCTTAGATTTCATCACCTCTCCTACTTGCCCATTCCCAACTTCCAGACCCTTAAAATTTCTCTCATTCTTCTAGGTCTTTTATCACTTGCTGTTTTCTCTGTGCAGCTTTCTTGGATTTTCCACAGATTGGCTTCCCCTCCTCTGTTATGTTTCTTTTAATGTCCTAGAAAGTCCTCCACTTGGTTTGTGGGTCTGTTTCCATCAGCTTGTAGAGGCTAGATGATTTGTGTTATACGCTCTTTTGTTTTCCTCCAATACTTGGTGTTGGTGGAGGCAGCATTGGGCCTGGTACCTAGAAGGTCTTGGGATATGTCTGCTGACAGGTATTTCTCTGGGTGCAGGAAAGGAGGAGAGATTTATGAGCAGCTGCGTGCTCTGGGTGCCTCCCTGGATTGGGATCGAGAGTGTTTTACCATGGATGCTGTGAGTGTCCTACACTGGGGTCTCTGTGGATGTTGGAGGGGAGTGTGGTTAGAGATCTGTGTGGGAGGGGGCTTATTGAGTATATTGGGAAAGGGAAGTAGAAGTGACCAGGTCCCTGAAGGGAGACATTCTGAGAAGGGGCTGCTAGATGTGGACACTCAGGTCATTCTAGGGCTCCTCAGTGGCTGTGACCGAAGCTTTTGTGCGACTCTACAATGCAGGATTGTTGTACCGGAACTGTCAGCTTGTCAACTGGTCGTGTGCTTTAAGATCAGCTATCTCGGATATTGAGGTGAGGCAGAAGAAGAGAAGCAGGTTTGTGAGAGCTCTGAGGCAGGGTAGGCAAGTAGTTAAGAGCTCAGACTCTGGAGCCAGACTGCTTGGATTCAAATCTGCCACAACCAGCTATGTGACTTTTGTCATGCTATTTAGCCTCTTTCAGTCTCTACTTCCTTAACCTATAAATCAGAGAGATGGAATGCCTGCCTTGTGGGACTGTTGTAAAGTTTAGATGAGAATTTGTGCTTAGGTGCTCAATGAATATTTACTCTAACAAAATTTGGGTGAGGGTAAAGGGAGGTGGCTCTTCTGAATGGGATTTAGATGGATTATAGGGAGGTTGGGGCATAAATATCAATGGGGAGAGGAATTCTAGGTGTGAGCTTTACAGAGAGGCTGCCTTGACCTCTCCAGGTAGAGAGTCGGTCCCTCCCAGGCCGCACGGAGCTCCGACTGCCCGGCTGCCCCACTCCTGTGTCTTTTGGTCTCCTTGTTTTTGTCGCCTTCCCTGTGGATGGAGAGGCTGGTAAGTGTGCTCCTCTGAAGGATTGCCCACTTTCCTCCAGCCCATGTTGGGCTGTGTGGTGCCCTAGTAGAGTTTGCACCATTGTGGACACTTACCTAGGTACTATGGGGATTAAGAAAAGCATAAATGGGGGTTGGAGGTATAACTCAGTGGTAGAGCAGTTGCCTAGCACATTTGAGGTACTGGGTTATATCAGCACTGCATCAAAATAAATAAATAAAATAAAGATATTGTTCTTCAACTAAAAAAAAAAATTAAAAAGCATAAAAAAAAAAAAAAAAAAAAAAAAACTTCAAAAAAATTCCTCAGTTTTCNAAAAAAAAAAAAAAAAAAAAAAGAGGGCTGGAGCTGTAGTTCAGTGGCAGAGTACTTGCCTAGCATGTATGTGTAAGGCACTGGGTTCAATCCTTAGCACCACATAAAAATGAAATAAAACAAAGGCACGCTATTCATCTATAACTACAAAAAAAAATTTAAAAAAAAGAGAAAAGAAAAGCATATTTGGCCTTGCCTTTTGGGAACTTAGTGTAATTTTGCAGGAGTCTGCTACTCAGGAAGAGACAAAGAATCAGTTGTAGTTCAGAAAAGGGGGAGAGAGATGAGCAGAATAATCTGAGGAAGTGTTTTGCAGGGGGTCTGGTGCTAGCCATGGAGAAGGCACAGCATTTGCAGTTAGGATCTGAGACACCCTTGGGTCCTCTGGGTGCCCAGCAGGATTCTGATTGCTTTTATTAATGCTATCCCCACTTCTCCTGTCTAGTTATTGAGGATTCCTTTCTACCGATACCGCTCAGGCCTCTGGTCATGTGCTTACAGGAAACCTGGGCCCATGTAGACATGCCTTCTAATTCTCTGTTATTTTGAGGAGCCTGTTGACCTTGTCTGCTTCCTTCCCTTGCCAATTCCAGTTCTCCTGGCTTTAATTGTGTTGGGAGTGAAGGGTGAGGGTAATGACCAACTGTAAGTGCTTGAATGTTTTTGTCTTCAGATGCAGAGGTCATAGTAGGAACCACGAGGCCAGAGACATTGCCTGGAGATGTGGCTGTGGCCATTCACCCTGAGGACTCCAGATACACAGTAATTAATACAAAATGTGCTGCCTGCACAATAGCCCTCCTGCCCCCATGGTTAACCCTCCTTTCTCTGAAGATGCTGGCTTTTACTCTCCTCTTCCTACTTCTGTTTGTAAGACTTTTTCTTTCATCCCAGCTTGGCAGTGGCTGTGACCCTGTTCCCTTCTCATGTTGTGCTTTTTCTCAGCTCTTAGTGTTGACTATAGTGGCCCATCGACCAAATCTAGCTACTGCCTGTTTTTGCCTGGGGATTGAACCCAGGGGCATTTCACCATTGAGCTACACCCCCAGTTCTTTTTATTTTTTATTTTGAGACAAGGTCTCACTAAGTTGGTAATGGTCTCATTAAATTGTCAAGGTAGGCCTTGAACTTGTGATCTTCCTGTCTTGGCCTCCCAGGTCATTACTGTGCCCAGCTTGCTATTTTTGTATGAATAACATTAATTTGTTTATGTATTATCTATGGCTTCTGTTGTATTTAATTTTATTTAATTGTATTTAGTTTCATTTAATTTTGCCACACTGACAGTGGCAGCATGGAGTAATTTTTCAGAGACTAATTTTTTTCTCCCCTTTTTCTAAATTTTTTAACTGATACTCAGAGACTAAATTTGCCTCTTGGCTCCAAAGCCTAAAATATTTACTGTTTGGCTCCTGAAAGAAAAGTTGGCTGACCTTGCTCTAGTTCTTTACCTTCTGGTTTCCACCCTCTTGTTCCCAAGTTTCTCATGCCCAGACCTGTCCTTCCCGTAACATGTGCCGATCCCTGTTCCTGATTGCCTATCTTTATCCCTTCCCTTCAGCATCTACATGGACGACAGCTTCGCCATCCCTTGACAGGACATCTTCTTCCCCTCATCACAGACACTGCTGTTCAGCCACATATGGGCACAGGTGAGCAGAGGCCAGGGGTTGGGAGGGAGGTGCCCTGGGGGAGAGGGGAGTGAACTAGGAGAAGGAAGGAAGTAGAGGAGTGAAATCTGAATGGGTAGAGGGGAAGGAACAGGAGGTAGACAGAAGATGGGAGGCATGGGGAGGTGTGGGTGATGATGCATCTGGAAAACCAAAGGCCAAGGTCAGGATCAGTGCTCACTGCAGTTGTGCTCCCCCCAGGGGCAGTGAAGGTGACTCCTGCTCATAGTCCTGCTGATGCTGAGATGGGGGCCCGACATGGCTTGAGTCCCCTGAGTGTCATTGCGGAGGATGGGACCATGACTTCTCTCTGTGGGGACTGGCTGCAGGTGGGACCAATCTTGGTGTTAATCCATCCTCTGGGGGCACTCTCTGCCCTGCCTTCCTTTCCCATTTTCTTGTTTCTCTAAGGCCTTTAATGTTTGCTGTCTCCATTTTCTCCCTAGGGTCTTCACCGATTTGTGGCCCGGGAAAAGATTATGTCTGCTTTGAGGGAGCGGGGCCTGTTCCGGGGTCTCCAGGAACACCCCATGGTGTTGCCAATCTGCAGGTAGTCCTGCTTTAAACTCCTTTACTAAGGGCCATGCCCAAAAGGGAGTAGATGAAGATTAAGAGTGTCAACGGGATGGGCTCTGCACCCTATGTTAGAATACAGGTTCTGAGCTGGATGTAGTGGCACACTCCTATGATATGAGCTACTCAGGAGGCTAAGGCAGGATGATTGCAAGTTGAAAGGCAGCCTTAGCAACTTAGTAAGACCCTATCTCAAAATAAAAAATAGAAAGGTCTGGGGATGTAGCTCAGTGGTAGAACCCCTCCCCCCCAACCAGTACTGGAGGAAAAAAGCAAAAAACAGGTACTCTGTTGGTTTTATTCATTGCTATATCCTCAGTACTGAGGGCCTGGCATGGAGTAGAGTCCCTGGGAGAAGGTGCAGGGCTTGCAGAATGATGGGATCACTGTTTACCTTTCAGCCGTTCTGGGGACGTGGTAGAATACCTACTCAAGAGCCAGTGGTTTGTCCGCTGCCGGGAAATGGGGGACCGAGCTGCCAAGGTGAGGCTGCAGTATGAGGAACAACGGCCCTGGGAATGGGGAGCTCTCTGATAATTGGGATGAAGAAACTAGAGGCCAGAGAACTTCCTGCCCCAAAGATCTATAGCTGTAGTAATTGAGGGGAGTGATGTGTGGGATAGAGACAAGATGGCCCATGGAGGGCTGGCTTGTAGTCTCACTCAAGCCCAGAATCTCCTCAGAAAGCTTTTGAGGTCCTTTCTGAGTTTTAAAACCACTTCAGAGGCAACCTGTCTCATCCCAGGAGGTGTGGGCATACAGGAAGGGGAGCATTGGTTAAAGGCCTTTTCCCTTCTAGGCTGTGGAGTCAGGGGCCCTGGAGCTGTCTCCCTCCTTCCACCAGAAGAGCTGGCAGCACTGGTTTGCCCACATTGGGTAAGGGTCAGAGGAGCTCTCGTGGAGATGGATGGAGATCCTCTTCATATGCTGAAACATCACTGATGTCCTCTCTTCTTGGCAGAGACTGGTGTGTTTCCCGGCAGCTGTGGTGGGGTCATCAGATTCCAGCCTACTTGGTCATCGGGGAGCATGTGAAGGTTGGTAGGAGGAAGCTGGGCGTGGAGGAAAGAGCCATAGCCAGGAGTCAGAGGACTGCCAGTCCCAGCACCTGCCTCTTGATGTGTTTTATGGTCTTGGTCACGTAGCCTCATGTGGCAAAGGCTCCCTGAATCAGAGTTTCTTCCTCTCACCGCCCAGAGGGGACCAGTCATTCTAAGACACTGGAGAGAACATGAAGACTAAGAGACATTTTATGCCTGTCTATTGTTATTTGTCCTCGATGTCCCCCACCCCCTAATTTTTCAGGATGACAGGGAGGACTGTTGGGTGGTTGCACGTTCAGAGGCTGAGGCCAGAGAGGTAGCAGCAGAACTGACAGGGAGACCAGGCGCAGAGCTGACCCTGGAGAGGGGTGAGTGCTTGAGCCTGAGGGGAGGGCAGGATGGCTGGGTCTTTCAGCTGGAGAGGTGGGGTTGGGCAAGCTGGAAATGGAGTAACAAGTAAGCCCCCTGTTCTCTGGGGTGTGTTGGCCTGCAGGGATGGGCATCAGTGGTTTGAGGTGCTAGATGCTGAGGTTCCAATTGTCCCCAAACCCTATTCTGTTTCCCAGACCCCGATGTCCTGGACACGTGGTTCTCTTCAGCTCTTTTCCCTTTTTCTGCCCTGGGCTGGCCCCAAGAGGTGAGGTGGAGATAATGAAGAAAGTGGACAGCTGGGCCCCCACAGAGTTGAGAAGAGCCCAGGCGAGGGCTTGGGCTTCTTACTATTTATGTCTTCCTCCTAGACCCCAGACCTTGCTCGTTTCTACCCACTATCACTTTTGGAAACCGGCAGTGATCTCCTGCTGTTCTGGGTGGGCCGCATGGTCATGCTGGGGACCCAGCTCACTGGGCAGCTCCCCTTCAGCAGGGTAACAGTCTTTCAATGCCCTTCCCTTGTTGTAGATCCCCAGGTTTCCCCAAACCTCTCCTTCCTTCTAGCTCCTGATACATTTTCTGTGTTCCCTTTTTTCTGATCCACTGCCTACCCTAACCATAAAGTATAGAGGCCAGAAAGATCTGAGCTCCTCTGCTGACCTCTTCTATCCCCCTAGGTACTTCTTCATTCCATGGTTCGGGACAGGCAGGGCAGGAAAATGAGCAAGTCCCTGGGGAATGTTCTGGACCCACGGGACATCATCAGTGGGGTGGAGCTACAGGTGAGAATGAATGCCCTGGCTTGGGAGTTGGGGGAATCTGAGGAGAGGGGCCAGCTGGAAGGGATAAGAGGGGTGAGGGACAGCAGGTGTGAGTCTTAATAGGGGCAGGCTTTTGACCTAGGTCAGTGGCCTCCTCATGCATCCCCAGGTGCTACAGGAGAAGCTGAGAGATGGGAACTTGGATCCTGCAGAGCTGGCCATTGCAGCTGCAGCACAGGTGAGATGCCACGCCTGCCCATCTGAGCCTCTAGTTCAAGGGTTTCCTCTGCAGCCCCTACTTTAGCCCTGTAACATCTGTCACCATCTTTTTCCTCTGCAGAAAAAGGACTTTCCTCATGGGATCCCTGAGTGTGGGACAGATGCCCTGAGATTTGCACTGTGCTCCCATGGAGCCCTGGGTGAGCCTGGGGTGGTGGACTGGGCGTAAGGCAGCCAGATACCTGTGCAAGAGAGGCAGGCAGGATCTAGGATTTCCCATGCTGCTGCCCACATAAAAACTCCTTTGTTCTCTTCCCTCCAGGGGGCGACCTGCACCTGTCTGTCTCTGAGGTCCTAAGCTGCCGCCATTTCTGCAACAAGATCTGGAATGCCCTGCGCTTTATCCTCAATGCCCTAGGGGAGAACTTTGTACCTCAGCCTGCAGAGCATGTGAGATACAGGAGTGGTGCTTGGAGTGGGGAAGGTCTCATATCCAAAGGCTGAAGGAGCACCTCCAAGGAGAGGAAGTAGGGGAGTGGGAGGTCGATCCATCTGGCTCCTGATCTCCCTCTGCCCACAGATCTCTCCCTCCTCTCCCATGGACACCTGGATGCTCAGCCGCCTGGCCCTTGCTGCCCAGGAGTGTGAGCGGGGTTTCCTCACGAGGGAGCTCTCACTCGTCACTCACACCCTGCACCACTTCTGGCTCCATGACCTCTGTGATGTCTACCTGGTGAGTGGCCAGTTCAAGGCTTGGCCAATGGTAGTACTCCAGTGAGTGGCACTCCTGCTAGTTTCTGCTGAAATTGGGGCCAGTGGCCAAAAATGTGTTAACAAATTCTTACTTTTCCTTAGATAGGAAAGGAAGGTCCAGGGGGTTCCTAGCTCCCATCTTCCTTGGAACTGGCCTGTGTAGCACAGCCACTGTCAAGCCAGGTACTTGCTGTGGAAAGATAGGAGGAAGGGAGACTTCTAGAAAAAAGTTTCACAAATCAGTGTTGGAAGGCAAGGGGAATTTTTTTTCCCCCCATGATTGCTTTATTTAGACTATGGGCAGGTTGGGTGCTGTGAGTGGCCTGGGAGGAGAGAGTTGTAGACCAGGGCTCCTGCCTCAGTGCCCCACCTCACCAAGAGGGCTTGTTGACCACAGATTCCTGTCCACACCCAGCAGCTCCTTCAGTGGGTTAGGCTGGATCTTGAAAGTGTTCATTTCTTGTCCCAGGGGATGCTGCTGGCTGTGGACCAAGTAGTAGCTTACTGTTTCTTAACATTATTAAAATAAGGTTAAGACTGATGATGTGGCTCAGTGGTAGAGTGCTTGTCTAGCTTGTACAGGGTTCAGAGCTCAATTCCCAGCACCTCATAAATAAATGAGTAAATAAGAAAAATTTAAAAATACAATGAGGTTGAATAAGCTAAAAACTGATTCTCCCCCTTCCCCAAACTACACATCTCCCTGGAAATCTTATTCTTGCCCACTGGTGAGAATTATTGTCCTGGATTTCTCCTCTTCATGTTCTCTAGTATATGTCTAGGGATAGCTAGTGGTCTCAGACATGCTAGGTGCTCCTGCTTGTCCCTCTCTCCAAGAAACTGTTTCTGCTGGCTCCCAGAGCTCCCCACGGGTATGCTAGCAACTGTGGGGGGAAGGATGTGTCTGTGGCCTATCCTCTGATCTCTTGACTTCCTCCTTAGGAAGCTGTGAAGCCAGTGCTGTCACACATACCCCGCCCCTCAGAGCCTCCTCAGGTCCTGTTCTCCTGCGCAGATGTTGGTCTCCGCCTCCTTGCCCCACTGATGCCCTTCCTGGCTGAAGAGCTCTGGCAGAGGCTGCCTCCCAGGGTTGGCAGTCCCCCTCCCCCCAGTGTCTCTGTGGCCCCTTACCCCAGTGCCTGCAGTTTGGTGAGTCACAGACATGGTACCTTGGAATGGGACTCCTGATCAAAGTTGGGAGCAGCCTTATAGGGTTCACTGTGGGGTTACTGCTGTGTGGCTTGTTCTTTCTGTGAGTGTTTGGGAGGATGGTTCCTGCCAGATTGCTGGTAAAACTCCAGGGTCTTGAGGAGCAGTGTTAACATAATGGTCAAGAGTAGGACCTTTGGTAGACTAATACTATGTGACTGTGCTTCAGTTTCCCTTATCTTTAAACTGGTGATAGTAATAGTATATGCCTTGGTTGTGATAAAGGTTAGATGAGGTAGTAATAGATTATCAACATAATTTCAGCAGCTTTTTTTTTTTGGTAATGGGGATTGAACTCTGGGGCACTCGACCACTGAGCCACATCCCCAGCCCTGTTTTGTATTTTATTTTGGGACAGGATCTCACTGAGTTGCTTAGCACCTCGCTATTGCTGAGGCTGATTTAAACTTGCGATCCTCCTGCCTCAACTTCCTGAGCCACTGGGATTACAGGCATGCACAACCACGTCCGGCTATCTCAGTAGCTTTCATAACTTAAGAATGATAAGCACTACAGATTCACCCAAAAATTATTTTAAAGTTTATTTGTTTATTTTGGTATTTATTTGGAATTTTGAATAGTGTTTTAAATTTTAATTTAGGTTTGGTTATTGGCTATCTTCAGTCAGAGCAACTAAACAGTCATCAAACCTTAGATGGCTCCTCACTTGCTACCATATTCCTGGAAGTGGAGCATTTTATGTGCTGTTGAGAACAGATCGGTTGCCCTAAGGAGATGGGTGGGCATGGATGGGGTGAGGATACAGCCAGTAATGTTGATGCTGAATCTCCTGGGAGCCCCTTTGCCAATGCTGGTTCCCCCCTTGCCAGGAACACTGGCGCCAGCCCGAAATTGAGCAACATTTCTCCAAGGTGCAGGATGCTGTGCAGGTGCTGAGGGCTCTCCGAGCCACCTACCAGCTCACCAAAGCCCGGCCTCGAGGTGAGGTGGCTCCTGAATACCTGGGTGTCTGCAGGAAGAAGGGATTGATGGGGGAAGAGAACAGCCTGGAGGTCAGACCCCAGGGTCTGGATGTACAGGATGGAAAGTGAGGCAGGAGCAGCTGATGTTGGAGCCGTGTCATTCTCTCCTTCTCCAGTGCTGCTGCAGAGCTCGGAGCCAGGGGAGCAGGGTCTCTTCCAGGCATTCCTGGAGCCCCTGGGCACCCTGGGCCATTGTGGGGCTGTTGGTCTCCTACCACCAGATGCAGCGGCTCCCTCTGGCTGGGCCCAGGCCCCACTCAGTGACACCATCCAGGTCTACATGGAGCTTCAGGTGACCAGAGGGGCCTGGAGGGATTGAGAAGAATGCTGGGTGGAAGGGAACAACTGAGGAAGAGGTGGAGAAGGTGGAGGCCTGGGCAAGCTGCAGATGTCTCAGCCTTTTTTCCCTGTTCTTCCCCAGGGCCTGGTGGACCCCCAGACCCAGTTACCTCTGCTAGCTGCCCGAAGGCACAAGTTGCAAAAGCAGTTTGATGGCCTCATGGCCCGGACCCCATCAGAAGGGGAGGCAGAGACCCAGAGGCAGCGAAGGGTGAGGCTTGGGGTGGCCACCCTGGAAACCTGAGTTCTGGAGGGAGCTTGGGCTGGGAGGATGAACTGTATCCTCACCTTCTCCTCTTACAGCTTTCCTCCCTCCGCCTGGAATTGTCAAAACTGGACCAGGCAGCCTCTCACCTCCAGCAGCTGATGAATGAGTCTCCTAGCCCCAGGAGCTCTGAGCTCTAACTCACCAGCCCTTCAGTCCTTCTTCCTAGACATGTATCTGGGGACAGCAGATCTGTCAGTGGTTAGGGTCTGATGGGAACTCAGACTAGTGGTCCACCTTTCTCATTTTGTAAACGAGGAAGCAGACTGGCCTGGTCACCATGACTGGTATCTCAAGATGCACGGGTTACCCCCTGAGCCTTACACTTGCTCAGGGTTATCCAGGACATTTGGGAATGAGGAATTCAGATAAACTTTTAAAATCTCAAGAGTTAGATAGCAGTGGCACATACCTGTAATCCCAGTTACTGGGGAGGCTGAGGTAGGAGGATTGCAAGTTCATGGCCAGCCTGGGCATCTTTGTAAGATCCTGTCACAAAATAAAAAATAATAATAATAGGAGCTATAGATGTAGCTCAGTGATGGAGTGCCCCTGGGTTCAGTCCCTAGTACTGAAACAAACAAACAAATAAATAAATAAAATCCCAAACACATTTGCCTGTGGTCCTTTTTTCCTCTTTCCCTTAATGGTGACTTTCTTGCCTGTCCATTATTCCTTGACAGCCTGGTCTGGAGATGAAGGCTACCTGTAAATGATACTTATTTGGGTCTTTTGACTGCATGGGAGTATGGGTGCTGGGTGGCACCTGTCTTGCTGAGGGAAGCTTTCCAGTGGTGGGGCAGGGCACAGGCTCAATGACCATGGCCCAACCCACTGGCAGTGTCCTGGCTGCTTCAGGGACTTCCTTCAGCCTGCAGGGCTGTAGGGTGCATTGGGAGTTATGTGCCTTCTACCTTTTGTGCAACTGAGACCTGAGCACCACAGTCACAGTGCTCAAACCCTGACTGAGTTATGTGCAGATACACAACTAGCCACCCTTCCCACCCCAAACACCCTTGTCTCATATCAGCGGAATTAGAAGTACTAGCCCTTCTGCACCCAAATTCCATTCTATTCAGCAGCTCTAAGTTGCTATTTGTGGCAAGTTGATCATGGGCTGGGTCCTTCATGGTGCTCCAGGTATAATACCATTTAATCCTACTAAGCACCTCATGAAGTGGGCGTTAGCTTCATTCTGGAGATAAAGAAACGTACTCAGACTGAAAGTAACTTATCCAAGGTATCAATGGGGATTTAACCCAATTTATTTAACCTTATAACTTGCAGGTCCTTTCTGGATGCTGGAATCAAACCTCCTAATGGGGATTTAGATAAGATGGATGTTTCTCTTTCTGGGCATAAGTAGAGGAGAGTTTTGCAATAATGGGAGTCCATGTCCATTTTAATCCTATTTTCCTACCATTCTGATATGCTTTCTGTGTCCAAGATCTGCTCCAGCTCCTACCACCATGTCTGTGTCCCTCCCTGGAGGGAAGAGAGAAAGAAGGGGTGAGCAGTCCCCTATTTCTTTTCCCCAGGTTTGCCAAGTTTTTCTTGATGCCTACTATGTGCTGGTACCTATCAGAAATAAGTAACATGGGTCAATAAGTAAATGATACAGCATTTTTTGAAAGTTATAATGTTAATAGGGGAAGAAAGGGTAGAATAGGGTAAAGGGACTTGAATGTGTTGTGTAGGAGGCAACTCTGTAATATTAAATAGGGGAGCAGGGTTGATCTTATGAAAGTGAAGTTTGAGCAAAGACTTGTGGCAGGTGTGGGAATTAGCCAAGTGAATGTCTCAGGTAAAATGTTCTAGATGATGTGAAAAGCCAGAGCTTGTGTGGACATGCCCATGGTGCTCAGAGTAGCAAGGAGGCCAGTGTGTGGGGCACAGCCAGCTCAGGGAGGCTCAGGGAGGTGAAGTCAGCAGCTGAGGGAGGCAGTGAGGAATAGGGAAGGCTCAGGATCTTTCAAGGCTGTAATGTCCAAAATGGTTGACTATTTAATACAATTGAAATGAAATAAAATGAGACATTCAGTTCCTTAGTCACACTAGTCACATTTCAGTTGTTCAATATCCATAGGTGGCCAGTGGCTACTACATGGTCAGCATAGTTATAAAACATTTCCATCACCACAGAAAGTTCTTTGTAGATGAGTGTGGTGGTGCATGCCTGTAATCCCAGTGGCTCAGGAGGCTGATGCAGGAGGATCACAAGTTCAAAGCCAGCCTCAGCAATCGTGAGGCACTAAGCAACTCAAGTGAGACCCCGTCTCTAAATAAAATACAAAATAGGGCTGGGGATGTGGCTCAGTGGTTGAGTGCCCCTGAGTTCAATTCCTGGTACGCCCTCCTCCAAAAAAAAAAAAAATTCTGTTGGAAAAAACATTGTATTGTAGGTAGTTTTAAAACCTGAGTTTTTTTCTCTCTGAAGTGGAAGCCCTTTTCTTTTAACTTATTACACACTTCCTTTCTATTTGCATCCTCTTGGACAAACCTAACCACATGGCCATATCTATTGGCAAGGGAAGCTGGGAAATGTAACATAATGAGCTATGTGCCCGAACTAAGATGTATGTGAACGTCCAAAATGGAGAATGACTATTAGGGGGATGGCTAGCCATCTCTGCCACCCCCAGTTCCAGTGAAATCCAAAGCATTCTCGTCATTGTACTGCTCTGTTTCCAATCTAGGAAGATAATTCTTGAAGAAAATAATCTGTAAACCATGCCCTGGTGATTCCAGGCCCTGAGATCTAGGAACCTGTTTGCTATCTGTTTCTCCAAGAGAGGGATTCAGACATGCAGTCCCCAAACTTGCCTGGGGATGTGCACATCTGGACCATGGGGGTCACCTGCTCACTAGTTCAGACTAGGGGCAAGTCATGAAACACTGGTTTCCTTTGGGACCCCCTGGCTACCTCTTTTCAGGGCTGTCTCAGGACAGTTGAAAAGGACAGTAGAGGAACTTGTTTTTGGTTTCTTCTTCCATTTCTACGCTTCATCATATTCAGGTATGTTCACTATTCAACTCTTGTCTTCCCCATCACCTTCTAGGGAAGCCAGACTCTCCTTTCATATGGTGGTGATGGTGGCTGGGTGGAGATGGTAGGCAGAGGCAGGTACTGGGGAAGAGAGGAAGCAATCATAACACCCATAAGGAGTCAGTTTTGGGCTTCAAACTTGTGTCTTGAGAGGTGGTAAGAAACCCAGTTGAGCGACCAGTGAGCTACATCCCCAGCCCTTTTTATTTTTTGTTTTGAGAGATGGTCTTGCTAAATTGCTGAGACTGGCCTTCAACATGAGATCTTCCTGCCTCAGCCTCCTGAGTAGCTGACATTACTGGTGTGTAACGTTGCTCTAGGCAAAACCCAAATCATTTTGAGAGGACTTATATGAATGCCTGTATCAAGAAAATAGAATGTAAAGTACTCTGAACTCTTGAAGTGACTAGGTATTTCTAGCATAAAAACAGTACTTTCTGACTATGCCCACATGCGCATGGTTGTGTGATATGCTCTGTTATGTCCCCAGGGAGCTTATCCATGTAATCCTCACAACAGTCCTATGGCACAGGCACTTTTGTTGTCCCCATTTTATGGGTAAAGAATTGGAGGCTCATAGAAAATAAAAACCTTTTAGGACTCAGGGAGTCCTGTGTGACCACAGATTCATGTGGTTATCTGGCACAAGCTCACCTAACATGGGTCCCACTACTTGGGCCAGGCCGGCCAACCTCTTGGAGCTGAAGCCCCTGTCCCTCTCTTAGCTGTCTCCCACCCTGTCCTCATCCTGATTGGCTTGTGTGGATCCCTGGGCCATTTGCTCATTTGTGAAATAAGATATGATACCTATTAGGCTACATTTGAGATTGTTACAAGCATTAAGATGGGAAAGCATGAGGCCTGGAATAAACAATTGGAATAAATAATTTGATAACTGTTACTTTTCTTTATTCCCAGGTGTTCTGAAGACTTCTGCTGGAAATGTGTGTTCGTGTGTGTGTGTGTGTGTGTGTGTATGCGCGCATGTGCGCATGCCTAATAGTTAATTAATTCCTCAGATTCCTTCTAGACCTTTGTGGTGTTGAGAGTTCATCCTGGAACACTCTGCTCAGGAGTGGGGAGGGTCAGAGACTTGGGCATCCAACACCCACTTTCTGCCGCCCTGTGTTCATGGATTTGTCAAGTCAAGACATTGGATATAGCATTTTATTGGCACACAGCAGGACAAGAATCTGTTGGAAGACAGGGTCAGGATATGACCTTGCACCCCAGGGGACTGATTCCCTTAGCCAACACAGGCTTCAGTTATTTCCAGGTTTTGCAGATGAAGTTGTGTGGGGTTCCTTCATGATGGAGGGTGACGTTGGTCTCTGATGGGAGGTGGAGAAGAAGGCAGAGCTGGGGAACAGAAAGGGATAGAGGATGAGGTTTAGGATGGCTCCTTACTCTCACCCTTGAGACAGCCAGACCCCTGCAGAGATACCCAAACTGACTCACAGAAACAGATAGCCCCATACTTTCCCCTCCCCAGATTCTACCTTTTTGAGCAACTCTGGGAAGCTGGAGTTATGGGAGACATTTGCCGGAAAAGATGCCTTCAGCTTCATTTGCAAAGTCACACTTGGCCCTGGGGATCCAAAAGGACACAGAAGTCAGAGCAGTGAACCTTTAAGGAGGCAGGCACCGTCCTGTGATACACTTTCCCTCTTGGGGCAGGGTTTCATTCTGTTTTTTCAGAAGCTCAGCACTGAGATGCCTCCATTTTTTTTTCCAGAGGCCAAGAAGTCCCCCTCACCTTCTTCTGATTCTCCTTGCCCTGAGGACCCAGGTGTTCACCCTCTAGCACTCACCTGCTCCATATGAGCTGCCAAGAAGGGCCAGGAGGAGGAAGAGAGGCAGCGCAGACCCCATTGTAGCCACCTTACAACTCTACTGTAAGGAAGAGATATCTGAAATCCTAGGTGGCCTCTCCTTACCCTCAGTCCTTAGCACCTGTGTTTGGCAGAAAGGGTGTGGGGGTCTGGGCAACTGGATTTTCCAGTTCTCTCAGTAAGGTTTTGAGGACCCTGGAGAGGGCCATTCACTGGGCTCTTGGGGAAAGTAGAGTGGTCCCCTTGGAGATCCAGTGGTGCAATCTGTTTGTCCACAGTGCAGCTTGTGTCCCACCCCTTCTCCATGTCTTCAAGCTTGGGAGGCAGGAAGAGGGAAATGGAGAGGGAAGCAGGGAACTAGGGAGGTGTCCTGCCTGCAGGTGTCTGGATCCCACCCAGGTCCAGCCTCTCATTAGGGATTAATTATTAACTACTGTTAATTGTCATCATTCCTGCCACCAAAGGGCTCAGGAATGTGGGCCCCAAAGGGAGGGGTGGATTAAGCCTGGCTTCTTCCTAAGCCCAGGTGTCCTGCTTTCTAGGTGAGGATAATAGGGTAATGGGTAAACTTATCTGAATGTTTTGAGTTAGTTGCTCTAATGCATCCTAGATACTCAGGTGGAGACACATTTCATCCACTATCCTCCCCCATTTCTGGGGGATACTACATACTCCAACCAAGACCCGGGTGCACAGGCACGCAGGCAGAAGGGCAAGCACAGAGGGAGCTGGGGGCCTATCTAGTTTACTGCCCTTCTTTAAAAACTAGGAAACTAACTGCCCAGAGAGGGTTAATGACTTGCTAAAGTCACTAGCAGGTCAGTAGCAGAGGGATTAGTCCCTCATGATGCTAGACACACAGGAACATGCTCAACAGACCGACACTCAAGTGACATCTAAACCCACTTGATCACAAAGGGGCACAGGTTCTGCATCTTCCTGTCTCTTCCCTGTGTCACCCTTTGCTCCTCCAAAAACAGTGGGACTGAGTGCTGAGGGGTAGAGGCAGAGGGACCAGTGGGAAGAGTCAGGGAGAGAAGCCAAAAGCAAAGCAAGACCAGGGAGTTGGAGAGAGGGAGGGAAGGTGGGGGGGGGGAGA
>NW_025999984.1:727389-763990 GCF_001458135.2 Marmota marmota marmota
GAGAGAGAGAGAGAGAGAGAGAGAGAGAGAGAGAGAGAGAGAGAGAGACACTGCACCCTAAACCTGCAGTGAGACCTTCAGGGACTCAGATGCTTCCTTGAGGAAGCAGGAAGACCCAGTGGGAAGGAAAATGGGCAAAAAAGAGCAGCAGACATAGGAGGGGAAGAAGGGTGGACACAGAGAGATACACTAGGGTGTCTGGACCTTCCTGAGAGAGAATCACCCTGTTTCTTTCCCAGCCGGTGTTCCCCTCTTTCTACATAACCATAGCCAAAATGACTGTGTGCTAGGCTTATTACAAACACTATTTCCTTTAACAGTTATAATGACCCTTTGATTTATTTTGTGGTGCTGGGAAAGGGTCGTGTGCTTGCTAGACAAGTGCTCTACCACTGAGCTATATCCTCAACTCTATAATGACCCTTTGTAGTGAGTCCCAGATCACCCCTGTTTATAGGTAGAGAATCTAAGACATAAGATAGGACGCCCGAGGATCCACAGCTCAGCAGTGGTAGATGCCTGCACCGCAGACTCAGCCCCAAAGCTGAACTTCTGGAATTCAGGGATATGTACTTTGTGCCTGAACTTGACAAGTGTCTTCCCTGGTGTACCTCTTCTTCCTTTGCCCCTTCTCTGCCAAGGGGACAGGAAACTTTGCATGCTGCAGCTGACTAGGTGAGAGATTGAAACAGACTCAAAATCTCTCCATATTGTTTTAATTTTTAAACTTCTTTACACTGAGAATATAAACTACCCTGTGCCCCACCGACTTACTCTTAGGTCACACTGTCTAGCTAATCTACATATGTCTATTTCCTGCTGCTTTTTCTACTTTGCTGCCTCTGCTTATAAAAGCTTTCCTGGCTCTTAAATTTTCTGAAGATGGTGATTTGAAACATAAAAGTTTCCTCTATCTTTCTTCAAAGCTGGCTTTGAATAAAACTATTTTCTTGCCAGTTTGACTCCAAGTATTTGTGGAGCATGATGAGTGGTAAACCTACCTGGTCCCACCCCCACCCAGAGCAGTAACAAGATAGCTCAGGTATCCAGTCTCCCACTCCATCCTGGGGTCTCCTGAAGGTCAGGTGCACAGTCCCCGGGCCTGACCATCTTTCCTTGCAGCATCAACTCCCAAGTCCTGCTTTCCTGAGGGACCCCTATGTTCTGACCCTCAGTAGTTGTATTTTTAGGAGTGAGAAGAGAACCTTAGGATAGTATAATTGGGACTGCCTGTTTTGAGGAGGGCTGAGCTGAGGACCAACTTTGGCCGAGGGAGGGGGGAGGTTGCTAGTACATGAAGAGCTCATCCATTTAGAGAACTTAGGCTCACTGGTGGCTCAGAGTGGGGATTCTTGTGCTCTAAGTGGAGCGCAGCAGTTTTCCAGGGCTTCTTGTGGCTCTACAAAAACCCCTCTTCCTCAGCAACTTTGTGAAACCCTGTTTAAAAATAAAAAATAAAAGGACTAGCGGGGCTGGGGTTGCACGTGTGAGGCACTGGGTTCGATCCTCAGCACCACATAAAAATAAATAAGGGTATTGTATCCATCTATAACTTAAAAATATTTAAAAAAATTAAAAGGACTAGGGATGAAACTCAGTGGTAAAGAACCTCTGGGTTCAATCCCTAGTACAAAAAAAAAAAAAAAAAAAAAAAAAAAANGCAAGCCTAGATAGTATGGGTCAATCACTTAAGGTGGCCTCTTGGTGCAATCAAGAAATGTGTTAGGATTGGGGATGTAGCTCGTGGTTCAAAAAAAAGCAAGCAAACAAACAAAAAGCCCCCCAAACTCAAAAAAATAAAAATAAAAAAAACCAACATAGACCCGTCTTTCTGTTTTTCCATTCATCAATTTTCTGTTTTTCCATTCATCAACTTTTCAGTTTTTCCATTCATCAACTTTTTGTTATGTTGGTGAATGTTGTACTTGCCTAAGTTGCCTGTCCCCAACCATCCCCTGTCATGAAAACATTGACCTATGCATTTTTCCAGAAACTTTGCAATTTTTTAAAAGATAATTTTTTAGTTGTCAAAGGACCTTTATTTTATTTATTGATATGTGATGCTGAGAATCGAACTCAGTGCCTCACACATGCCAGGCAAGTGCTCTGCCACTAAGCCTCAGTCCGAAATTTTATCATTTTAATCTCAAATTTAAGCCTACCATCCATTTCAATTAGTTGCTGTGTATGGAGTGAAGTAGAGAACAAGCAAGATTCATGAATTTTTCCCTTCTGGTTATCCAGGCACCCAGAACCATTTATTTCAGACTCTCCCCTCTCCTCTCCTCAGGTTGTGAGAGTACTTCAATTAAGTCAAGTGACCAGATCTGTATGCTTCTATTTCTGGGCTCTGTGCTGGCCTCTATCTGGCCATTCTTACCCCAGTGCCACAGTGCTTAGTGACTGCTTTGTGGCAAATCCTGAGATCTGAGAATGTAGGCCCTCCACTTCTGTTTTTATTTAAAATCATCTTGGCTATTTTCAGTCCTTTGATTTTTATAGAATCAGTTCAATTTCTTTTCTTTTTTCTCTTTTTGGTACTAAGGATGGAATCCAAGGGCACTTAACCAATTCTTTTTATTTTTTATTTTGAGACAGCATCTTGCTAAATTCTTGGGCCTCCTGAGTTGCTGGGATTATAGGCATGTGCCATCATGCCCAGCTAAAATCAGTTCAATTACTACCCAAAGCTCACTAGGATCTTGAGAGAGAATGCACTAGAGATGATTTCTGCTTTGCTCTAGTTTGGATCTCTTCTAATCATTTATTTCCCTCTGCCCACCTAGGATCTGTCTCCTCCCTACAGACCGTGGAACTGCCCCAATCATGCCAGGGACTTCTGCGTCAAGTGTGGTCATCTCGGAAGCTTACACTTCCACAGTGGCTGGAGTGGCCACCCCGTCTGCAGCTCTCAGCGACCAGACCAGTGAGGCACTCTCACATCTGCTTGTTGCTTAATAACAGGGATAAGTCTGAGAAATGGGTCCTCAGGCAATCTTATCATTGTGTAAGCTTTATAGAGTGTACTTATGCAAGCCTAGATAGTATGGGTCAATCACTTAAGGTGGCCTCTTGGTGCAATCAAGAAATGTGTTAGGATTGGGGATGTAGCTCGTGGTTCAAAAAAAAGCAGTAAACTGGAGATGTACATGTCTGTTGCCAGCAAAACAAAGCAGACCATTTTACAATAAAGTAGAAGTACATGCTAAAATGATGATAAAAATAAAGTAAATGCATAAACCAATAGTACAGTTGTTGTTAATCATTATCAAGTCTTATGCATTAACCATAATTGCATGTGCTGTACTGTTTTTTTTTTTGAGGCTGGCTTTGAACTTCTAGACTCAAGTGGTCCTCTTGCCTCAACCTCTTTAACAGCTGGAATTATAGATGTGTGCCACAGTGCCTGACTCCTGCTATGCTTTTATAAGTGGTGGTGTGACAGTAGTTTATGCCATCATCACTACACACACACGTCAAATACATTGTGCTACCTTACAATGCTTACAACACTAGGTGGTAGGAATTTTTCATCTCCATCATAATCTTATGAGATCACCTTCATATATGTGGTTTGTCATTAACCAAAATGTCATAATGTGCCCGTATTAGGTGATTGTTTCTTCCAGTAAAATGTTAGTCAGGTCCATTCTCTTCCCCACTCTCCCCATTTTTATTTTATTTATTTATTTTTTAATTGGTTGTTCAAAACATTACAAAAGAAAAACCCATTTTTAAAAATTGGTTCATTATAGTTGTACATAATCATCAGGCCCATTCTCTCTTATTCCCCTGCAGCCACCCCTGGATTCTGGAGAGGAATATGGTATGAGAAATAGAAAGTCCTCGATCCATTTTCAGAATACAGTATCTTAATTGGATCCAGTTGTAGCCATTTCAATTATAGCCTTTCCCTTTGCCCAATCCAATTTTAAAATTAACCAATTGCTAATTGAAACCCTGAATGCCTCCAATCAGAGTGAAGGGCAGCACTGTATTAGGTTAGGGATATAAACAGGTGGACTTCCCATCCAGATGCGCTTGCTAGCCAGGTTCTGTAGCCCCTCCTTCTGTCAGAAGTAAACACCTTGCCCACCCACCTTCCAGCACATGTTTGATTTCTTGCAGCACCTTGGTATTTCTAACAATGAGAATAGCCATTAGCACCTCCCTTCCACTGTATTTTGAGTTTGTCTCCTCAAATAATGCCTGTTATCTTATAGGGATCACAGTTTTCCTCCAACATGGGTCAGATTAAGAGCAGATGTCTGGTACCTGAAAGGTTTCGATCTTTCTTTTTTGTTGGTACTGGGGATTGAATTCAGGTGTACTTATCTACTGAGCCACATCCCTAGCCCTTTTAATATTTTATTTTGAAACAGGATCTCACTAAGTTGCTCAGGGCCTTGCTCACTTGCTGAGGCTGGTTTTGAACTTGCAATCCTCCTATCTCAGCCTCCCAAGCTGCTGGGATTTCAGGCATGCACCACTGCATCCGGCTGGTCTTTCTTCTTCATGCCCCAATCTGTCTGCCCAGGGCAGGAGGCACCCCTCCAGAGATCTTGCTCTCCTTCTGCCCCCTGTCTTCCTCTTTTCCTTCTGTTCATTCCTGATGAGCTTGGGGAATCTATCACCCAAGTAATCTGAGGACAGGAAATAAATGGAGGGAAGATGGAACAACAGGCTGTGGTATCCCCGAGGGACCAGAATCAGGAGAGGAAAAAGGAAGGCTGGGGCTCAGAGAAGGAGAGTGCCCACCTGGGGACCCTCAGTGCAGAGAAGGCACAAGCTTGAGAGAGACAGAAACAGAGTCTGAGATAAGGAGGAGGGTTCAGAAAGAGGAGAGAGGCAGATATCAGCAAGAAGTCTGGGGACTGTCCAGCCAGGCAAGGTGACACATGTCTGTAATCCCAGCAGCTCAGGAGGCTGAGGCAGGGAGGATAGCAAGTTCAAAGCAAGCCTCAGCAGTGAGGCCCTAAGCAACTCATGGAAACCCTATCTCTAAATAAAATAGGCTCCGTGGTTAAGCGCTGCTGGGTTTAATCTGTAGTACCAGAAAAAACAAAAAAAAGTCTAGGGACTGGTAGACATGTCTCCAGATGTTGGGGAATAGGTGACTGGGTGACTGGGACTTGTACTTAAGTCCTTTAACCCCCACTGCATTGCAGTTCTCATGCCAAAATGATAGGAGAGAATAGCAGAGGGAATGATGTCTTTTCAGACATCAGAGTCATGGAAAGAAAGGGGTAAAGTTAGGGGGGCAGTAGAGATGTGGGAACTAGAGGACCCCCTTGCCCTGATCACTGTCCCTATCTTTGTTCCTCAAGCATGAAGGCTCAGGAGAAGGGCTCTGTCATCGACTGGGGACATCATGCTGATAACTCTTTCTAGTGACAGCAGTTGCCAACCTAATGTATGGAATCAAGGATGTGTGTGGCCCAACTTTGCCCCCAAGTCCAGTGGGACTGGAACCTGGTGGTTAGGACTCTGAGAAGAACAGGGGTTCAGGGAGGAGGATGATAGCTTAGAAGTGCGGAGGGGACAAGGAACCTGACCCGAGGGGCTGGGAGGAAGCACTGGCCTGGCAGGAGTGGAGATTTGGGGCCACTGAAAGAGGCTGGGCAGTGCCAATGGCTGATCAGTCCCTGGAGGCGCTAAACAATTCTAGGTAATGCAGACCCAAGATTTTTAAGTCATCCTATTCATCTCTCATCTCACAGGCTTTCCAGTTCCACAGGGAGCTGAATTTGGGGAGTGGTGATGGCTCTGTGACCTTCTATAGATATGACCATGAGCCATCTCTAGTTCGTCAAATGAAGGGATGCACCAGGATAGCTGAAAACCCCTTCCCCATTGGATGTTTTGCAATCTTCATCCTCTCCCAGGAGCCCCTGTCCCATCTACCCTCTCTGGGGCCATTTATTGCAGGTGGGTTCCTAGGTCACTGGGTCCCAGGTCTCTTCCACCAACAGTGCCAAGGAGGCCCAGGGAGATCTGCTGTCACTCACCACTGGGAGCTGGGATTCCAGTTCTGATTCCCCCTGCTCTCTGCTGCCATCCCCATGGACTGGGGAAAGGCACCCACAGTGGCAGTTATCTCATCTGTAGAAGGAAGGGCCAGGGCTGGAAGGGCCAGAAAGCTTCCAGCCCTCATGGAGTCTGGGTCAGGGCAGCTGGAGCCTTCACCCTTCACCCTTTCTTCCCATCCCCACCCCTCTCACCAGGTATCAGACAAGGTCCTTATCTGAGGACAATTTGATCCAGTCATCGAGGACACAGGAGCAGGTCGGGGGAGGTTCCCTTTCACCCTTCCTTTCTTAGGGAGCTCCCTCAGGTTGGATCCTGACCCTCTCCCACCCCCTGTTTCTCTCCCCTCAGGACCCATGAGGAACCTTGCCTTGTGGTACTCCCTTGGGCCACTCTGGGAGGGTGGTGGCCACAATCCTTACTAAATAAAATGGCACTCCCTCTACGGGTCTCCCAGAATGGGCTTTGTGGTCCCTAGGAACAGGCCAAGTCTGGTCTCTGCCACTCACTATGTATGTGATCTTGGGCAAGTCACTCCTTGATCCAAGATTTGTTTGTCCTGGGAAAATGAGGATGACATTGCCAACCTCATGGCTGTAATTCATAGGTGAGGTGTTTAGCACATGCTTCTATCAACAGAACTGCCACGCCATCGGCAGTCTATTTAGTGACTGGTCCCTCAGCCTCCAGTTTAGACACTGACTTTAAGAGATCATCCAGGGTCTCCATCTGCTTCTAAGTTCCTCCTCTCCAGGTGCCTAGGTCCTCTGGGTGGAGTCACGGCTAAGAAAGAAGGAGGGAGTGTTTACGTATAAATGCTGATTAAAACTTATTCTGAAGGAGGAATCCTCAACCTCTGCATTATTGATGTGTTGAGATGGATCTTTATTTGTTGAGGGGCTGTTGTGAGCATTATAGGATGTTTAGTAGCCTCTCTGACCTCTACCCACTAGATGCCAGTAGGGCCCCTCTCCAAATTGTGACATGAATATCTCCAGAAACTGCCAGATGTCCTTTGGAAGGCAAATTGTTCCTTATAGAGAACCACTGTACTAGAGGCTGGGGGTCCCTGGAGAAATGGTGGGGTGAGAGGCCTAGCAGACAGAGGGTTGCCAATTACCCCCAAGTCCAGATGGAGTTGCCAGGGGAGTCCTGCCTCTGCCTCAGTCTCTCAGCCTGTGAGATGCATTTCCTGAGAGGCAGGCTGCCCAGTTCTGAGCAGTCATTCTTTGGCCTGACTCCACAGAGCCTCATTAATCTCCCATTAATTGATTGTGAGCAGCTGACCTCTCCTCTGCCCACCCATTCCAGTCCTGCTTGGGGCTGAGGGACCAGTCATACCAGGGAATGTGAGGAGTCCACGTGATTAGCCCTCAGTCCTCTTGGGAGCCCTGCTGCCTGAGGCCTGGCCTCCTGCCCTCCAGGTCCTAGCCCTCTTCACTCCCTCTGCCTGCTCCACTTCCGTCAGAAAGGCAGCCAGCCCGGCTTCCACTCCACCCAGGAGTCGCATGTATTGACTGACGGCCTCCTGTGTGCCAGGCGCTGTCTCAGGTGCTGGGGATACGGCACTGATGGAGGCATGGACGTTGCCCACAGGGTGCTTATCTCCCCTCAGCAGAGACCCACAACAAGCAACAGAGAGAGGTGGTGGCTCCTGTCCAGCCCCGGGCACTATCACTGGGGAGACAAGTGACTATCTGTGAGCTAATGCTTATTTTAGGCAGAGAATAAAGAGGGAAGAGGAACTCCTGGGAACTCCTGGGAACTCCTAGAAATGAGAGTTCTTCATTTCTGTGTGTGTGTGTGTGTGTGTGTGTGTGAGTGTTTAATCAGAAATTGAACCCAGGAGACCTTAATCACTGAGCCACACCCCACTCTTTTATATTTCATTTGGAGACAGGGTCTCACTGAGTTGCTTAGGGCCTCACTAAGTTACTGAGGCTGGTTTTGAACTTGCAATCCTCCTGCCTCAGCCTCCAGAGCTGCTGGGATTACAGGCGTCCACCACAGTGCCTGGCTACGTCTGCATTTCTGATCAGGATAGATGGAGGCTTTGAAGCAAAGAGGAGGCTGTCGGGCTGAGGTGGTAGAGAGGGGAAGGGGTGGAGCAAAAGCAAAGCCCCCATGGGCTGAACATTTCTGTCAAAGAGTTCAGCTTCTGTCACTCTGGGTGGCCTGAGCTGTATGCATCCCTGGAGAGCTGTGTGATGTGGGTCCTTGGACTCCATGTCTGTCTTGTCCTTGTCACTGTCTCCACTGTCCCCACAGCTTGTTGTATTGCCTTGGACATCTCGAATCACCATGTGGACCATGTGAGTGCTCTCTCCCTTTTGCTCTTTCACCTGGTCCTTGGAGACAGCTCCACCCAGAACAGAGTGACCATGTGTGAGCAAGGGGTGTGGAGCTTACTGACGTGAGAGATGTAGGAGGGTGAGTGTAAAGCTGGGGACAGATTGGAACATGAACCTCCTCCCAGAGCCCCAACCGTCCTGTCCCCAGCTAGAACTCAGCCCTTCTAGAACTCAGTCATCTGCTCCCTGCCTCTTCAGGTGGGGTTCACCTCCACCCATAGCCCCTCCCCTCTGTTGGGGCTGGGTCAGGAGTCTGCCTCTCTTGGGTCCTTTTGCCTGCCCTGGGATCCCACCCATTTCACAGTACCCCGGTACCTGGCTCCATGACGCAACTGCTGCGGTCTCCTGTTATCAGGCCACCCCTGTGGGGTGCGGTAGCTCCATTTGTTTAAGGCTTAGTCCTGAGGGGCCCCAGCCCCCATGACGTCAGACTTGGCTTCATATAACAGGTCTGCAGCCATGGTCCCCAAACAGCTGTCCAGCTCTAACATGGCCCAGCCAGCCGGTGGCCTCCATTTCACTTTTGGCTTCCAGTGCTGCCTCCTCTTTCTTCTAACTCCTTGGGAGGCAGGTAAGATACCTGCAGGGGCAAAGGAGTCACAGTTACACAGTGGGATGGAACTCAGAGAGGGATTGTCTCTTGATTCATAAGTTTGGATGAATAAGCATATAAATGAAGGAGGGATGTGGGGGACGGGTTGCTGTGTACAGTTGTCTGGGGCGTTCACTGCTCAAGTTTGCCAGTTAAGGGGTGTAGGAAATGAAATCCAGCCTGCTCTTTAAGACCTGGCCTACAGAGCTGCACCCACCCAAAGGGGGCAGGAGTGTGGACCCACTTTTCTTTGTACTGGGAATTGAACCCAGGGGTACTTTACCACTGAGCTACATTCCCAGTCCTTTTTAATTTTGGGACAGGGTCTCACCAAGTTGCAGAAGCTGGCCTGAAACTTGTGATCCTCTTGCTTCAGTCTCCTGAGTAGCTGGAATTATAGGCATTCGTCACCGTACCCAGAGGGACCTGACATTCATTGAGTACCTGTTTCACACAAGCAGCTCACAGGTGCTCAAGATACTTCATCTCACTTCACCTTCTCAACATGAGGAGATGATTTACTAATATCCTATCTTCTAGTTGAGGAGAGTGAGATGCAGAGATCTAAAGGGCTTTCCCAAGGTCACAGGACTAGAGAGGTGCAAGCAAGAACTCTACCACTCCACACTGCCAGCTGCATGGCATGGGAGTGTGGGGTGAATTTCTCTCCCGAGAATGCTGTTATGTGCAGACTTAGGTTCTTATCCTGACTCTGGGTCATTTAGCTCATCTGGACCTCTACTCCACCTGTAAAATGGGAAGGACACTGCCGGTCAATACCCTGAGTTGGTGCCTATTCAGCATTTGCTCTGCACCAGGTATTGTTCTAGGCACTTCATCCGTATTTACTTATTTAATTCTCACTGCAACTCAACAGGATTCTGTCCCCATCTTACAGCTGGGAAGCATCCCAAGGCTTTGATGAGAAAATGAGCATGGAAAAGTATTTAATGAGCAAAACAGATCCTATGGAATAAGATGAAATTGCTAAATTGGTTCACTTGCCTTAATTAAGAAACAGTTCTGGATCTGGACCAGGGAGCAGAGATACCAAACCCAGGTGTGGTTTGGAGGGGCTTGGGTGATCAGGAGGAGGGACTTCATGAGGTAGACGTGTGACAATATGTCAATTCAGAGAGAGTATCTACATCTGGGATAGAGTCAGCAAAGGTGGAGGTGGTGGTGACCCCAAACCAGAGCTGGGGATGTGGAGTCTGAGATGCTTCGGGCAGGTTCTGGGGCACAGCAGGCGGTGTCTTCCTCCAATAGTGTTTGACTGGGGGTAGTATTGGAGGAATGCTCCTTCCCTGAGCTCAGTGTCCTATTAGGGCCAGAGAGGCAGGGGCTGAGGAATCTTCAAGCTGACTCTGACAGGTTCCACAGTGCACTCTATCCATGCCCTGACTTCATGCCTGTCCCCTTTACTTGAAGGGTCTGGGAAGCACCAGAGCTGCCCTCAGCCTCCCTGTCCCCATCCTGCTTACCTGTCTTCCTATTCTGACAGTTGCTCTCTATACCTTTTGTCTTGCTGCAGCTCAGAGAAGAGGAACCTGTATAGGGCACAGGGGATTGAGTCATGAATCAATGACACACAGCCCTGGCAGGGAAATTTGCTCTAGGGCAAGAGGCAGGGCACAGGCGCAGGTCAGAGGAGCAGCAACTGAGCCTCTGGGTTCTGTGGGTGCAGCCTGGGAGGTGCCTGCTACAGCTTGGTCAGGAGGGATGGAGAGTGAGGATGGAAGGAAACAGAAGGAGATGGGGTCTTAGAATCTGTAGAGCAGTGGGTGATATGGGGAGGGTTTGAGGCTGGTATCAGGGTGGGATAGGGACCGAGTGGGTCTCAAGGCCATGGCTGTGTCCAGTAGTCATGCTGGATGTGGCACGAGGGGGAGACTCCTGGGATGGATGAAGCCCTTGCCACAAAGTTCTGGGGTGCCCCCTAGCATTTGTCTGCAGGACTAGTCAATACCCACTCAGCTATAGTGATAAATAAAACAAATCAAAATCTCTGCTACAGTGGGAATTAAACTGCATTTATTGTGTACTGGAGAGGGACAAGTGCCAGATTGCTAAAATGCAGCAGGAGAAGTGGCTCAGGAATGCAGGCCACTGCCATTGTGGAGAGGGTGGTCCAGGTTGGCCTCTGAGGTGTATGGAACAGGTGGGTCAGAGGAGAAACTTGGGCTGCTGCAGGCAGGTGTGCAGGGCCACAGGCTCAGATGTAAAGACAATAACTCAAATTCAATACATAATTAAAGAGACTGCTCTGCTCCATGCTTCCTTTGGCTCTCATGTTAAGCTGATGCAGTCAGCATCATTGTTATTTATAGTTGAGGACATGAGACCTCAGAGCATGTTAGTGACTTGATCAAAGATGCAAAGCTGATGAGAGACACAGCCTGGACTCCAGCCCCGTCCTCCAATTCTTTAAGGCCAGTGAAATTTGTCACTCTGCATTGCTACCTGCTCTTGTACGCATTCAACAGATATTCATTCCTTATAATGTTAAAAAGCATCTGGGGTATAGTAGAAAACCAGTCTTTACCAATTTCCTCACCTATTTGAATTGCTTTTCCCTATCTGTAAAATTAATTGTAAGATTATAACTCTTACTTTATGGGTTTGTGGGAAAGATTAAACAAACAAATATGTGGATACTATACTTCAGGGGTTCTAAAATGTTAGAGACAGCTTGTACTGACGTCCAAGTTGTGCACTGTGGTCGTAACCAGTAAAAGACTATGCTGGGGAGCCCAGAATGTGTGTTCAAATTCTGGCTGCACTTTTTATTTCCTGGGTGTTCTTAAAGAGATTATTTAACCACTCTGAACCTTGTCTTCATGTATAAATTTTGGAGAATACTAAATAGTTCTCAACATGAAAGGATTCTTGTGAAAAGTAAGTAATTTAGTGTTTGTTCTTACTAGTAGGCCATGCATGTCTCATAGTAAATGCTCAAGAAATGTTGGCTGTTGCTATTGCTGGGAGGGCTGTGTATAAGTCACTTGTCCTCCATGAAACTCTTGGTTCTCAGATGTAAAACAGGAGAGGTTGTCAGCATGTAAGAAACCCTGTAAGGGTTGGAAGGTATATCATCATATAAGAGAATGCCGAAAGAGAAGATCTGTGGTGTAACCAGTCAAGCACCAGGGCTAGTGAGTTAGCTTTCTGTTACTGTAAAAAAAAAATTGAGATAATAAACTTATGAAGAAGAAAGGTTTATTTTGGTTCACAGTTTTGAAGGGTTGAGTAAAGACCAACTAGATTCATCGCTCTGGGCCTGTGGCAGCCTATTGTGGTGGGAGCATGTGGTAGAGAAAAACCATTTACCTCATGACCAGGAATGACAAAGAAGAGGCTGTGGTCCCACGATCCCCTTCAAGGGTACACCATCAATGAATGGAAGACTTTCCACCAGGCCCCACCCCCTAAAGGTTTCACCACATCCTACTGGGGCACCAAGCTGGGGACCATGCCTTCGACACACGAACCCTTGGGGGACTCCAGATCCAAGCTATGGCACCTAGAGAAGGTACCCAATACATGATAACTATTATTAAAATTTTTGCCAAAGGAATGAGAGAATGCAATTGGCGAAGTGGAGTGATAGCCTGATAATTCAACCCTTCTCCTTTCCCCCAACCTTAATTCCCTTTAGGGACTTGGGTTTCTCTCTGATCTCTTGCCCCTTTCTTGTCCCACCTGTTATTCTTTCAAAGACCGAATTCCCCAACACCTGATTCTCCTCATCCGCAGAGAGGTGGGTGGAAATGGTTTCCTGTGGCTGGGAACAGCTCCAGGTTCTGGTCGCCACCTTGAGCTAACAGACACTGGAAATCAGTTATGTAACAGCATGATTTCCCTTGTTCTTTGGTGATCTCTGGTTCTCACTCTTCAGGCCAGATATCAGGGACGTGTCCTCTGTCCCCATCTGGTTGTTTTCCCATAGAATTAAAGTCCATATCTGCTGATTGATAGGGATGTTTTCCTTCACACCCTGTCCTTAAACATAGTTAGTTCCTCCCAGAATACAGCTACCTCATTCACTCCTGTCAGGACCCCCAAGGAGCTACTTTTCCCTTCCTTGGAAAGAGGATTTCATTTCATAAGTCTGTAAAGGAGCACCTGCAAGGCCAAGTGACAGTCAATCCCTGCTCTCAAAGCCTGCCGCAGTCCGGCTGCAGCAAAATAACCGGGGGGTGACGAATAACTTGTGTACGTTGATACAGCAGGAGTAGGAGCCGTTTATTGCAGGACAGGAGCAGTATTTATACATTCCACACAGCTTATCTAATTAGCATAAACTAGATACATCAGTCAACCAATAAGGAATCTTCACACTTAATGGCTTGCTTTTGTTACTTTTCAAACCACTCCCTCTGACATTTTGCCAGGCACCATCCAGACTTGTTTACGAACTCTAATATTCCCTTGGCAAAATGCCAGGTGTTATTTTTGACTTGTTTACAGACTCTAACAAAAGCCTTGTAAGTTGATAGGCATGGTTGGAAGTAGATGTTAACAGGTTCAAAACAAATGTAGATTTGGGCCTGAGTTCTGACCCCTGGGCGGTGGTCCTCTCCACTTGCTAGTTGGCAGAGGTATCCTCTCCTGCGTGCTTCAGGCCCCACGGATGGCCACCTCTGAGATTGTCATGGGGCTCTTGGAAGCCCAAGACTGTCCTGGGGGCACATCTAGCGCCATTCTCCAACTTCTCTAGCAGCAGATGGATTTCCATGGTAACAGCTGGTAGGGAAAAATGGTCATGCTTTTGGTGCCTGCTAAAGTCATTGTGATCTTGTTAGATATCGAAGAACATTTGATTTCCTTACATTAAAGAAAATGTTAAAGAGTATCTGCAGACACATTGGGAAGAGGAGGAGTGCCAATCTTTTGAGAAAACAGGTTGAAGAAAATGCCCATGTGGACGGGGCTGTTCCAATACCTGAAGCTTCCGGGAATGGGGTAGATAACTTGTGCTGGCAGATGTCTCCGGATCCAAAGACCACAGTGCTCAACTGCAGGGCCACCTGTGGAGGGCAGCATTCATAGCTGGGTGCATGAAAGCAGAGTTTTTTGAAGATGTAGTTCCAGCAGTCAGGAAGTGGAGGGAAGCTGGAATGAAGGTGTTCATCTATTCTTCTGAAAGTGTAGAGGCTCCAAAACTATCATGTGGGCATTCTACAGGGGGGAATATTATTGAGCTTTTGGATGGTCACTTTGACACCAAGATTGGACAGAGTGGAGAGTCAAAGTTATAGAAAGATTGCAAATAGCATTGGAGGTCCAACCAACCACATCTTGTTTATAAGACATGTGACTTTTAGAAGCCAGTGTTGCTGGAGAAGCAGGTGTGCATGTAGCTGGGGCGGTGACAGCTGGCAATGCAGGATTGACAGATGATGAGAAAACTTCCTACAGCTTCTCACATCCCTCAGTGAACTATACCTTCCTCCCTCAGCACAGAGGACCATTTCTACAGAAGACCAACTGTTCCTCAGAGTTGTCCCCCCAGTGTCTGGTTTTATTCTAATGGTAAAGTAATTTACTTACATAGACATATATATGTGTGCCAGTATATGCATGTGTATGCTCATTAACTTTCACGAGCACATAGTGAGAAAAAAAAAAGTCTTCAGTTCAGTGAAAATGAAACTTATGTAAAGATGCTCTAGACTATTCTACAAATAGTTCGAAACTATAACACTAACCTTTATTGAGGGCAAAGTGTAGGTGATAGAAGAAAATACAAATCAAATGTGTTATGATTATCAAATCCTATACTAAAATGAGAAATTAGTTTTGAAAATTATTCTGAGGCCTACTATTTTAAATACTGGAAATACTTCAGAGACATTCTTAATGTCCTTGTTTAATGGTGAGTGGGAAAATTTACAAGCTGTATTTCCTATTTGCCTCCCTTGGGACAAAAGATAAAGGTATTTGTTTCTATTGTCAAACAGCAAAATTAGGAAAGAAAATTCACTTGAATCTTGATAAGTCAAGTATTTGTTACTTAAGAAGAAAATTACTAATCATGTGGTACCCATAGCCAGCACTTGCCTTATCAATGAAAAAGGTATGCTGATATAACAGCTAAAAAAGAAATATGGTTCTTAATGTTCAACAAAATGATTCTAATTCTACTGGTTGTTACCAGTTGCCTTTCTAACTTTATCTTACACAGTTTAAGAATATATATTAATTGCTACTTACTATTTTTTAAAATAAAGTTTTGCTGAAATTAGTTATTAGCACCAAGAAGAGCCCTAATATGTAATATTTCCCCATTGAATGTGAGAAATGTAAATTTTATAACAGCATTATTTGCCCAGGTTCAATTCTAATAGAATTACATGTCAGTTTTCTGTTGTAATTAATAAAAGCATTCTCTTCTTTCAGTTTTACAGAGGTTCTTGAACTATATCACATACTACCATAATCAAGACAAATTTTCTTCAAGACAGATTGAAGAAAATTTTTTAAAATAAGAATTTTATTTTATTTTTGTCTTAATTATGTGTGTGATGTACGTGTTTTAATGAAGTGCCAATGGAAAAAATCGTTAACTGGCATTTGAATTATGTATACATATATGGTTGCTATTTCATCTAGGCTGTAAGCATTCAATATATTAGTGGGATTTCTTATGCTTTTGAGAGTCTTATGTTTGATGTATTTCAGATAATGCTTGAAGGAGGCAATTATTTTTTAATGAATCCTGGAGGGATAATTTTAGGAAGCTTCAAATAAGGAAAAGGAAAAGTTATAGAAAGATTGATCTTCTAGTAGCTAATTTAAAGAATCTAAAGACTAAAATATAGAAGAGTAGAAAAATAGAAATGAATATAAGAAATCTTAAAAATGGGAGTAATTTGTAAATCATGGCAAAATCACAAATGATCATAAAAGGTTGAATTTATTTTTTGACTGGTAAAAATGGATTCTTTATTTAAAAAAAAATGGTACATGTGAGAAACATGCTCACCTCTCCAAACTCAAAGAATGGATCAAGAGACAAGAGACACAGCAAACAGTGATGTTTCACTTTGATGATGATCTTGCAAGATTGGGTGTTTTGCAAGACCAGGTGTCTCAGAGAGAGCGGGCACACACAGTTTGGATACATCCAGCATCTTACCTGTAGAGTTCAAGGTCCCTTGCCCAATTCCTCATTGTCTGAGTATTATGGGGTGTATACAGTCTTCCCCAACATCACCTAAGTTTTATTTGCAGTATCCTATTGGGTTATATAAAGATGCATAATTTTAGTTGTTCCCAGATCCCTTTGTTGTCTCATGGCAGGAAAGCCTTCTTGGGTGAATGCATTCTAACCCTTAGGCAGCTCTTAACTTCTTTACCTAAGTTACTATATTTTTTTATTAGTTACACATGACAATACAATGATCTAGACATATCATACATTTGAATCAGATAGGGTATAATTTCTCATTTTTCCAAATGTACAGGTTGCAGAACCACACTGGTTATACAGACACGTATATTCATACAGCAATACTAGTGTCTATTTTATTCTGCTGCCCTTCCTATCCCCCCTTCCCCTCCCCTAAGGATGCATTTTTTTTTTAAATAGGTATCTTTTTTTTTTTTTTTTAGAGAGAGTGAGAGAGTGTGAGAGAGAGGTAGAGAGAGAGAGAATTTCAATATTTATTTTGTAGTATTTGGCGGACACAACATCTTTGTTTGTATGTGGTGCTGAGGATCGAACCCGGGCCGCACACATGCCAGGCGAGCGCGCTACCGCTTGAGCCACATCCCCAGCCCAGGATGCATTTTTTTAAAATACAGCAAATGTAATAACAACTTGAAGGCAACAGGAAAGAGTAATGGACTATTTTGAGAAGCTAAATGAAGCTAGATCTTATCCACTTAGAGGAACCAGAAAAGATGCCAGAAGGATGTGTGATTGAGGGCCTAGAAACAAATGTGGGAAAGGAGTAAGGTGGCATTTTTCCTGGAGGCACAGCCTGAGTAAGAGCCTGAAGCTAGAGGTAAGGATGGGGATTAGGGGCTGGGGATGTGGCTCAAGCGGTAGCGCGCTTGCCTGGCATGCGTGCGGCCCGGGTTCGATCCTCAGCACCACATACAAACAAAGATGTTGTGTCTGCCGAAAGCTAAAAAATAGATATTAAAAAAATTCTCTCTCTCTCTCTCTCTCTTTAAAAAAAAAAAAGAATGGGGATTAGATAGCACAGTGTTCTTTTCTTTTTTTTTTTTTTTGTGGTACTGGGAGTTGAACCCAGGAGTATTTAACCACTGAGCCACACCCCCAGCACCCCTCACCCCATTTTTTGGGGGGTATTTTATTTAGAGACAGGGTCTCACTGAATTGCTTAGGACCTTGCTATGTTGCTGAAGCCAGCTTTGAACTCAGGATCCTACTGCCTCAGCCTCCTGAGCCACTGGGATTACAAGCATGTGCCACTGTAACTGGCTGATAGCACGGTATTCTGAGGAGACTAGATGGGAGACACCTCACAAGGAACCAAGAATCCCTAGAAATGAAGGGAGACAGGGAAGAACTCATGGGAAATTTCTTATTTGCCTCTCTTCCTCCACAGGTGCTTCATTTCAAGAACTTCAGAAAACTGGTGAATCGCCAACATCTGACCATTTATTCCCCCTCAATCCAGGCCTAATTTATAATACTCCCTCTAACCACAATCCTCCGCATACAGGACAAAGGCCTCCAGACGTCCCTAAATCTACAGAAACCCATAAGCCAAAACACAAGTGCAACACCACACACCCTTCCAAAGCAATTCACAAGCCTACAAACAACTCCAAAACTCTAGACAATGAAAGCTCTGGAGTTCATCACAAAGGTCCCTCCACTTCTGAACAAAACACCACTAATCAGGGAAAAGACTCAATTATTCGAAATGGACGGGATGTCAATCCTGACTCCGTCAACCCAACAAAAGGACTGTCTGATGGAAGACACCCAACCTCAGCACCCAAGAGAACAACAACTTGTAGGACCACAAAAAGCAATACAAGAGTAACAAGAAACAGAGCTACAACTGTAAGACCTATGGAGACAACCATCAGTACTTTAGATAAGAAAAGTACCACTCCACATGAAGCCACAATTCCTTCCCATAGCTCAGTCACTTCAGAGATGAACAAAAAAACTATGGTTTCATCAGAAAAAGCCACAAAAGCCATGATGCCAGCATACAACACTACAAGAAATGAAGGACAGACCACATCAGCTCATGAGAAGGCCACAGGGGCCCAAGTCACACCTATAGAACATGGAGAACAGACCACATCCGCCCATGAGAAGGTCACAGGGGCCCACGTCACACCTATAGAACATGGAGGACAGACCACATTAGCCCATGAGAAGACCACAGGGGCCCACGTCACACCTACAGAACATGGAGGACAGACCACATCAGCTCATGAGAAGGCCACAGGGGCCCAAGTAATACCTACAGAACATGGAGGACAGACCATATCCGCTCATGAGAAGGTCACAGGGGCCCAAGTAATACCTACAGAACATGGAGGACAGACCGCATCTGCCCATGAGAAGGCCACAGGGGCCCAAGTAATACCTACAGAACATGGAGGACAGACCACATCTGCACATGAGAAGGTCACAGGGGCCCATGTCACACCTACGGAACATAGAGAAGACACCATATCTGCCCATGAGAAGGCCACAGGGGCCCAAGTAATACCTACAGAAAATGGAGGACAGACCACATCAGCCCATGAGAAGGTCACAGGGGTCCATGTCACACCTACAGAACATGGAGGACAGACTGCATCCACCCATGAGAAGGTCACAGGGGCCCATGTCACATCTACAGAACATAGAGGACAGACCGCATCAGCCCATGAGAAGGCCACAGGGGCCCATGTCACACCTACAGAACGTGGAGGACAGACCACATCTGCCCATGAGAAGGCCACAGGGGCCCAAGTAATCCCTACAGAACATGGAGGACAGACCACATCTGCCCATGAGAAGGCCACAGGGGCCCAAGTAATACCTACAGAACATGGAGGACAGACCACATCCACCCATGAGAAGGTCACAGGGGCCCAAGTAATACCTACAAAGCATGGAGGACAGACCACATCAGCTCATGAGAAGGCCCCAGGGGCCCAAGTAATACCTACAGAACATGGAGGACAGACCACATTAGCCCATGAGAGGGTCACAGGGGCCCATGTCACACCTACAGAAGATGGAGGACAGACCACATCAGCCCATGAGAAGGCCACAGGGGCCCAAGTAATACCTACAGAACATGGAGGACAGACCACATCCTCCCATGAGAAGGTCACAGGGGCCCATGTCACACCTACAGAACATGAAGGACAGACTGCAACCGCCCATGAGAAGGTCACAGGGGCCCATGTCACACCTACAGAACGTGGAGGACAGACCGCATCAGCCCATGAGAAGGCCACAGGGGCCCAAGTAATACCTACAGAACGTGGAGGACAGACCGCATCAGCCCATGAGAAGGTCACAGGGGCCCAATGTCACACCTACAGAACGTGGAGGACAGACCACATCTGCCCATGAGAAGGTCACAGGGGCCCAAGTAATACCTACAGAACATGGAGGACAGACCACATCAACCCATGAGAAGGCCACAGGGGCCCAAGTAATACCTACAGAACATGGAGGACAGACCACATCCACCCATGAGAAAGCCACAGGGGCCCATGTCACACTTACAGAACATGGAGGACAGGCTGCATCCGCCCATGAGAAGGTCACAGGGGCCCATATCACACCTACAGAACATGGAGGACAGACCACATCAGCCCATGAGAAGGTCACGGGGGCCCATGTCACACCTACAGAACATGGAGGACAGACCACATCTGCTCATGAGAAGGCCACAGGGGCCCAAGTAATACCTACAGAACATGGAGGACAGACCACATTAGCCCATGAGAGGGTCACAGGGGCCCATGTCACACCTACAGAACATGGAAGACAGACCACATCTGCCCATGAGAAGGCCACAGGGGCCCAAGTAATACCTACAAAACATGGAGGACAGACTACATCAGCCCATGAGAAGGCCACAGGGGCCCATGTCACACCTACAGAGCATGGAGGACAGACCGCATCAGCCCATGAGAAGGCCACAGCGGCCCATGTCACACCTATGGCTTTGATATCCCCTACATCTGGGGTGCACCTGAGTTCCATCTTGTCAGAAGCCCCAGGCAATAAGAGCCATTCAAACCAGAATAATGGTGGCTCACAGGCAGGTGTCCATGCTGGAGAGACAGGAGAGAATGGTTCATTCCCTCCATGGGCCATAGTTATTGTGGTCCTGGTGGCTGTGATTCTTCTGCTGCTGTTCCTTGGCCTCATCTTCTTGGTAAGGGGCAGTGGTGCCCTTGGAAAGTGAATGCATATGATAGGGAATTGAGGAGAGCTTAGGAGCTAGAGTTAAAGGGAATAATGAAACTAGGAAAAGAGAAGTGGTGGGGATGAGAAGGCAATAAATGCACAAAATGTGAAGAGTTTGAATTAGGAAATAGGCTATGGTTGAGACGAAAAGGTCACAAAAAATTGGGGGGTTGGAGATAGAGTCTTGGGTATTAAGAATAGGGCACCAAAGGACAAGGAGAATAGGACAAAGGGGAGATATGGAGATGGGACCTGGGACTTAGTATATTGGATCTGGGGCTGGAATAAGGACTGAGGCTTGGATGGAATTGTGGGGAAGAAGGAAACCAAAGGTCCAGGTTGAGGGAGAATAGAATGGAGAACCTGTGATGTGGGTGTTGAGGAAAGCAGAAGGAACTGCAGATCATTCTCATTCCTCTTTTCTTGTTCCAATCTCAGATCTTCTCTGTGATTCGAACACGCCGTGCACTGACCCAGAACATGGAGAACGATGACCCAGAAGAAAATGAGGGCCCGAATTCTTACCCAGTCTACCTGATGGAGCAGCAGAACCTTGGCATTAGCCAAATACCTTCCCTACCATGATTTTTTTAGAAGTCATCCATTCCTAGATCTTTCCTGGATGAGGAATTAGACTCACAATTCCTATTTCCTGGACTCCAAGAAGGGAAGAGATACAGTTGACAGCAATAACACTCCATCCACTGTGTTCTTAATTGAAACTGGTTTGGGAATGAGATGATAAGCAAGAAAGATGCATTTTGAGGAAAGAGCAGAAAGAATGAATATACAAGTGGACAGATGACACTTTCCTTCTCTCAGTCTTTTTATAATAAAGTGCAACATATTTATAAAGTAAAGACTTATTGGACTATCAGTTGAGAGAACTGGCTGGTGTTTGTGGCTCTGACAGTGACCTTACAGATGATCCTGAGCAGAGGGGATAGAGGCAGAACAGGAGTTTTTTGAAGCTGGAGAGAGAGGGGAGGAGGAGAGGCCAAATATCTTTTGTTTCTAAAATGGTTGTTTCTGGGTTTGGATAAGAGAGCCTCAGTTCACACTGGGTTTATTTGTATGGTGACAAAATGAAGAGAAAAATATGATGTTTAACAAGCAAGCATTTTAAAGCTCTCATTATATATCCTGTTGAGGATATATAATATATAAGGAAGTATAAGACATAGTTCCCACTTGAGACACAAATACAGAAAAATTTAAATAATTCTGGGCTGGGGTTGTGGCTCAGTGGTAGAGCGTTTGCCTCATATGTGTGAGGCACTGGGTTCAATTCTCAGCACCACATATAAATAAATGAATAAAATAAAGGTCCACCAACAACTAAAAAATATTTTTAAAAAATTTAAATAATTCCACAAGAGTTGTCATGACAATTACTATAACACAACTATAAAAACTAAATTACTATAAAAGAACACCCGAATGAATTAAACCCAATATTTATAAGCATTTACCATACCCATGCTTATGTTAGGACCTGCTCCAAAACTATTCTGTGCCCATGTGTCAGTCCCAGTGGAGCCTTGGCCATCATCTGTGTAGCCTTGCTCTTACTCTCACTGGAGGAGGGTGGCATCCTTGCTGACAAGAGAGGTACACCTGTTTGCTGGTGGCCTTCTAATCTCAACTCCTTTCAGAATCAAACAATAGGGCCATTTGCTATTTTTAACATCCCCATTTGTGAAAAACTGGAAGTCTGTCATGGACAATAATCCTAAACCTGACATTGATGCCAATGAATTATCTGGCCTTGTTGCTAGCCAGAACCCAGCTCTGGGCTGGGAGTTCCCTCAGCCCAGAGGGTCTCTCAGTCTTTCACTGGCTCTGCTAAGGGCAAAACTGGACCTTCTGGGACTCAGAAAAGAGGCATGCCAGTCCCTGCTGAAGGCCTGAGGCAGAAAGGGACACCTGGATTCTGGGACAGGGCTGAGGAGCCTGCTAGAAAAGGAGGGAGATATGTGGTTTTAGTTGTTTGGGCAGATAGCTACTCAGCATGTGGTGGCTGTCAGGACAGGAGTGTCACCAACCTGGGAGGGATGCATAGACTCCCTGACCCTAGCCTCTAATCGTTGAACTCCTCTGGTCTGCACCCTAATTTAAAAAATTAAATTAAATTAAATCACCTCTGGCCCTAGAGTCTTAAACATTCAACCTGATCCTACCCCATCTCCTGCCCAGGTGCCAGTAAAGCCCTGGGGATCAGAGGGAGGGTGGGGAGCCGAAGTTTTGCACCCACCACTATGAACCATGTTTTCCTTTCCAAGGCTCTTGCCTCTCTCTTTCCTGCTAATTATCACTGTGAAATAAATCCAGAGGAAAATCCTTTAATAAGCTCTGGGCTGGGTCCCCACTAGGGATAATTACTTCATGAGTAGGTCAAGAGGGGATCCACTGGTTGTTCATAAGCCTATGCTCCCTGCACCACCCAGTTGTGAGTGCCCCAGACCGGGAGCATTGGGAGGTCAGGATCTGGGAAGGAGACACCCGAAGCCCCGTCCTTGGGAAGAGGAGCTCTGAGTTCTCTCCTTCCCTCTAGGCTGTGTCTGGCCAGCGCACCTCAGATTTCTCTAGCAGAGCCGATTGGAGACTCTTAACCTCCATTGTGGGCACTGGCATATTAGCTGGAATCCGGTTATGAGCGGTAGCGGATCCTGCAACCCCATGCGCTCCCGCGGCTCCAGCGGGTCTCCTCCTTCTTCGGGCACATGCTCTGCTGGGTCAAAATTTCTGGCTCAGCCAGACGGATAGCGCTGGGCTTTGCTCCCAATGCCACACCAAATTCATAAGAAAATACTAAGCATATGTGCTGTGCTTTCACGGACACTGCATCTGTCAATCCTTCTCTGTTCATAGGCTCTTTTTATGAATGAGAAAGCCAACGCCCAGACAGGCGCCTTGTTCAGATCCACTCGGTACCACACTGTCTCTGTGGGCCAGAGTTGTTCATCACCATGCCCTCCTTTTGCTCTGCTCCTTGGAATAGGCTTCATATAAGACTGCAGCATGACCTGGGTGGATGGGTGGTGATAGGGACTCCCCAAGAAACAGTGAAATTGGGGTTCCTGTCAGTGTCTGCTCCCTGCTTCCAGAGTCCAGGTTTCCCCTTTCAAGTCCATAAGCATCTAGAGTCCTGTTCTGACCCAGCAGTGCCCCAGGCCAGGTTCTTTCCTGCCAGATTTCCATTGCCCTCTGAGACCAAATAAGAGGCTTCATAATGGCAGGCTCTCCATCCTAACCTCCCAGTGCCTAGCTCTCCCTACAGCTGCCCCTGGAGAGTGAATGCTGACACATTAGGACCAAGACCCAGTGCTTTAGGATCCAGGAAACTTCATTTCTCTCCCCCTGCTTGGTACAGAGGCCTCTGCCCCAGAAATGAGACACTGCCAGACAAAACAGGTTTCTGCTGACGTCTGGCCCTGAGGGTGTCTCCTGTCCAATAAAAGATTTGATCCCCCTGTTCTCCCCAGCCCTTCTCCTCCCCACATATTATCAGGAAGCATGGCCTGAGAAATGCCCCTCCCTAGAGAGGGAGGAGGACCCAAAAGTTGTGGCCTTCTCTGCTCAGTAGCAACTATAAATGCTACCGCTATAGTCAAGTGAGAAAAGAAAGTAAGCCAGGCACATGTGGGAGCAACCTTGGGACTCAGGAGTCCAGCTGTCCCAGTGCCCTGCTACCACAGAACCTACCCCTCTCAGAGCCCTGGTCCTTGCAAGATTTCAATTCTTCCTGCAACTTCATGTCCCATTGAGAGGCCAGGCATCAACTCATTCTCTTCAGCTTATCTGGGCTCTAGAACCCAGGCATTCCAGATAACAACTTCTCATGTGGATTATTTCAAGATGAAGCGAAGGAAATTATCTCCTACCTCCTCCTTCTGGGTACTGCTTCTCTTTAGAATCCTGGGACTTGGTAAGTGAATGATCTACCAATCATTCAGAGAGGACAGGGAAGTCACAAAAGGTCTGAAGAATCCTGAGGTACTCTGCTTGTATATTCTCATTTTTTTTTCCCTAGGAGCAAAGATGAACTCTCCCTACCCCTACTTCTATGAAAGTCACTACTGCTGTAGTCCCTACTGACCACAAGTCTGACCTCGACTTTCACCTTGAAGCTAGTCTACCTTTATCTTCTTCCTTCAACCCTCAGCTATAAGCATGGACACAAAATAGCAGGTGTGCTTTCTTTCCCTTAGAATCCAGGGCTGTAGTGGTTGCTTTATCAATGTTTTGTATCAAACTTGAAAATCCTACTTTCAATATCATCCTTACTTCTGTATCAGAGCTAGGTTCCAAGTCTAAGGTCAAGTCAATGAAAATATGCCTTCCAGAAATGCTGCCTAGATTTAAATATCAGTCAGTTTTCATATCTTTGATAGAAACACATATGGAGGGACCACTTAGACTCGAGGGCTACAGGGACTATGAGTGAAATTAGCCTGCAGAGATATAAAAGCTAAGTTATAATCTGACTTCTTTCTTCCAGAATTATAAGTTCACCTTCTTCTTTTTCCTCCTCCTCCTCCTCTTCCTCTTCATCATCATCATCATCATCATCATTATTTTGGTACCAGGGATTGAACTCAGGGGCGCTTAACTACTGAGCCACATCCACAGCCCTTATTTATATTTTATTTAGAGACAGGGTCTCACTGAGTTGCTTAGGGCCTCCCTGAGTTACAGAGGCTGGCTTTAAACTCTCGATTCTTCTGCCTTAGCCTCCTAAGTCCTGGCACAAGTTTCCCTTTTTAATTACTTAAATCCAATATCAAACAATTTATGGCTGGGTGTGGTGGCCAATGCCTGTTATCTGAGCAAATGGGGAGACTGAGGCAGGAGGACTGAAAGATGAAGGCCAGCCTCAGCAACTTGGAGAGCTCCATTTTAAAATAAAAAATAAAAAGGGCTGAGGATGTAGCTCATGGAGAGAGCACCCCTGGGTTCAATCCTCAGTACTGCAAAAAAGCAAACAAAAAACCCAGAACAATTTAGAAGGCTCCTTCACTCCACTACAGCATGGACTGCCATAAAAAGGGAGTGGGGAAGGAGGTATGGAATGGATAGAAACAGGTCTGGGCTGAATGAATGGGAGGATGATTCTTTATGCTTTTTCTTTCCCTTTTGGTGTCTGTTTCTTGAGTCCTCCCTCTGCTGTATCCCAGGGACTCCAGGAGACGTACCTCTTCTCCTCTTCCTTGCCTTTTTGGGAGCCTGTTGGCTATTGCTGCAGAAGATGTCTTTCTTCTACACTCATTTCTAGCCTGTCGTTGCTCTGAAGTCCAGGTTTCTATTTCCATTAACAGTAAAGGTGTTTTTCAATAACACCTTTACTAGGATGTCATGCCATCTCCTGTTATGTCATGTCATGAGCTAGGTCCAAAGATATTTTAGTGAACAAGTGACAGGTCCTGCACTTAGGCAGCTCACAGTCTACTGGGAAAGGCATCCACAAAGAAGACACATAATGAAAAAAGAGCCTCAGCTGTGCAAAAGTACCAGCAGGCCTTCTCTTATCTTACTACCAGATCTAGAAAGCCTCTCTTGTCACCTTCCATTCTCCCTTGCTTACATTGGAGGAGTGTCCCACAACTGAGTGCTGGCTTCCATCTTGCTCCTCCTGTCTTCTCAATGGGGTTCTCCCAACCTCCCACAATTTCCCCTTCTCTGTCTCCAGGGTCTTTCCCCTCAACAGCCAAAGAAATGTGTACAGGAAGAATCTGGAGGGAATTATCTAGAAAATGGGTGCCTGGGCCCTACCTGTAGGGTCCCTGAGTCAGGTCAGCAAGTTTGGGTGGAGGCTGGGGTCTGGATTTTGACAAGCTCCCCAGGCTCTCCTGATCCCGCGGTTCAGAGGCCCCACTTTGGAACACACTGCTCTTACAGCATCCATCTCCCTGTCTTTCCCAGCTCTGCCCTCTTTCAACTCCCTTCATCAAAAAGCTTCTTGAAATAATCCCCTATAAACCCTGACTCCATTTCCTCATTGCTGCTCACTGCCTGTGTACATATTCTTCCCCAAGTTTTTCCAGAGTGATCCATGGAAGTAGTTTAAAAAGTCCAATAGCCTCATAAAAATTGGCCAGCTCTGATGTATCCACTCCTTGTCACATCTGATTCCTGCTCTCTAGAGGGAACAACTTCCAACTTTTAGTTTTTTTTTTTCTTTTGGTGTTTGCATCTACAGATTTAAATGTAATGCTCATATTATGATTCATAGGATTAAAAAGACTTTAAATACATCTTTTATTTGGGGGTGTGGTATATTGTAAAGCTCAAAGTAGTCTCCTGTTTCACTCATGTCTCTTTTATTTAACAACTAAAATGTATCTTCTATGAACTGAACAGTGTCTCCTCTGAAATTCATATGTTAAGGTCCTACACTATTGTGATTGGATCTGGAGACAGGATCTTTAGAAGGTAAGTAAAGTTAAATAAAGGCATAATTGGTGCCCTAATCTGTGGCATTATGGAGAGAGAGAGAGAGAGAGAGAGAGAAAAGGAAAAGGAGGAGGAGGAGGAGGAGGAGGAGGAGGAGGAGGAGGAGAGAGAGAAGAGAGANAATTCTCTTAAACAGGTTCTAAGTGCATGAAATGGCATGCCAGATTTTTCCTTTTCTTTTTTGCATCAAAATATACCAGCACAGTCCTCCTGAATAGTCACCTTCCTTAATAGCAGCCATGGTATTGATGCCACCATGCTTGATCTGGGGGTTGCTATTGATTTCCCCCTTTTCTTCCTTCTTTTTTTTTTGGTAATTATGGCCATATTTTACTTCATTTATAATTTATATGGTTTTATATTTTTTGCACATATAAAATTAAAAAAAAAGAAATAGAAAAAGGAAGGACAGACACTAAATTATCAGGAGCAGAGCTGACTTTTTCTTCTTCTTCTTCTTCTTTTTTTTTGTGGTGCTGGGGATTGAGCCCAGGGCCATGTGCAGTCGAGGCAAGCACTCTACCAACTGAGCTATATCCCCAGCCCAAGGCTGACTTCTTTATGAACTTGTTTACTATTTGCATTACTTGATGATTATTAAGTAAGCTTGCCAGTTAAATGTGATGCAGGGATATAATAAAAATTAGACAATTTGAAGGACAAAAAATGGTGCCCAGATCTTAATTTTTGGTTATCTGGTTACTTGAAAAATTGTAATCTTTTTCATATATTTATCAATCATGTGTGTTCCTTCCTTTTTAAAATTTGTTCTAATTAGTTATACATGACAGTAGAATGCATTTTGATACATCATACATAAATGGAGTATAACTTCCCATTCTTCTGGTTGTACATGACATAGAGTCACACCGGTTGGGTAATCATATGTGTACATAGGGTAATATCTTCCAATTCTTCTTCTTTCTCTTCCTTTTATTCTCTCCACCGCCTCCTCCTCTGCCTTTTCCTCTTCTAAATTGTTTTTATTGTGGTATGTGTTAGTTAGCCCTCTATCATTATCACAAAATATCGGAGATACTAAACTTGTAAAGGGAAAAGGTTTATTTTGGCTCAGAGTTTTGAAGATTTTATCCATGATTAATTGGCCTCATTGTTTGGGTCTGTGGTGAGGCAGTGTGGTGTGGTAGGAGCATGTGGTAGAGCAAAACCACTCACCTCACCTTTAGGAACAAGAAAGACAAAGAGGAAGAGATGGGGTCCCATGATCCTCTTCAAGAATATACCTCCAGTGCATAAGTACCTACTGAGGCCCCACCTCCTAAAGGTTTCACCAGCTCCCAAAGCACCATCCTGGTAACCAAGGCTTTAAGGCATGGACCTTTGGGGAACTTATGCAAACAATAGCATGATAAAATATATGTAAATGACATTTACCATTTTAACCATTCAGTTTAGTGTCCTTAAGTACATTCATATGGCTGTGCAACCATTCTTGGTGATTTCTTGGTTTCCTCTGCTGGAACCACCAAACTCAGGCATATATGCTTGACCAATGGATGGTGCAGATTTCTGGTGCTGTAGGTTGGCCTTGCTGGTGATAAGGTTCTAGATGTTATTCCTAGGAAGCACAGCTGTCACTTCCAGGTACTTCTGCCATATTAGTATCTTTCTCAGACAGCTCTCTCCAGCCATGTAGTCACTCCTGTGTAGGGGAACTAAGATCTGAACAACTGTGTAGAACTGGATAATTATCAGTTTTCTTCTAAGTATTTTTTTCTTTCTGAATAGAGTGTTGCCTCCTCTGTCCTATCTGTTCTAGCAGTGTTGTGACTTTTCCTAAGCATTCAACGGCTTGGTAAAATGTTCCTCATTTTCAAACCGATTGCTATTTATCAATATCATTGTCCATAGTTTTCCATTGTTCAAATCAACATTTTCTATGAATTTTCCAGCGTTTCCAATACCTCTGTGGCTGCTGTGTTAGGGATATTGTTTTCTTAATACATCATGCTGGCTTTCTCAATCTGTGTTCCTTCTTCATCATCATGAGAGATTTCTCAGAAGCCTTGCTTTTACATATTCAGAAGGGCACTGTTATAATCTGGCTTCCATTTTTAAAAAAGCAGATTTTATGTATTTCTCTGGTTTGGTAAGATGCTCCAGTCATTCATTTCTTCTTTAAGCCAACATGCCCAGAGGGCAAGGCCAGAGCACATGGTGGAACAAAACTGCTCACTTGATGGCAGCAAAAGAGAGAAAGGGGAAGGGATTGGGGTGCCTCTTCCTTTTGGTTTCTGAAAGAGTCCTGATCAGGTATTCATAGATTTTTGTTTGTTTGTTTCAGATGTCTGTTTACTGATTCATAACCATTTCTCCATCATTTGAACATCAGCTTCTTCTTATTAAAAAAAAAAAATCCCTGTGTCCCATGCTGGCACATTTCATGACTCAGAGAAGGTTCTTAAGGAATATTTTAGCATAAATGAGTGAGAAGCACCAGATGCAGAGAGTGCATATCAGAGAGAAATTTAATCTAGGATTATTCTAATTCTTAAATTTATCCTTAGCATTTGATATCTTCAGACTAATTCTTTAATCTATTCCCACTGCTGCTTTTAGTATTTCGTATTAAAAGTGTAAATAAATATGAGAAAGAAAGAAATCATTCCGACAACTTCCTCCCAGCATTTCCTTGTCTGTCCCTTGTGAACCGCCTTCAGCTCTGAGCTTGACCTTCTGAAGAAGCCCAACAAAATCTGGCCTCATGTGAACTTCCCACCTCTGCCCTCAGTTCATGCATTGGGACCTGCAGAGTTTCCACAGAAAGGGACAATGTGCTAAAAGTCCCAGAGAGTGAGCAGGGGAGGGTTTGCAATGGAATATCCCTGCTCAAGGTACCCTCACATTTTGATGTGATCTTCTGTTTACTTCCACTCGGTCAAGGGAAATCTTTGGAGGGATTGGCCCAGATGATATCAATGAGGTTTTCAAACCACACATTTCCCCCTCATCTGAGCTCCAAATATTCTCACTGTCAAAACACGAACAAAGATGATGTGGAGTCTTTGTTTGTTCTGGGTTAGATTTGAAGATCATGGGCAGGTAAAAATGCCAAATGAAGAGCTAAGCACGCTGATTAGCAATTATGCAGAATAAAAAAAGAAAATGCAAAGCAGATGGATGAGACAATTTGTTTATTCCTTACAGAAACTCAGTTAAACGAGTAACCAGACCCACAAAAGCCATATTTGAAAAAACTAATAGGGGCTGGGGTTGTAGCCCAGTTTGATTCCCAGCACTGCAAATAAATAAATGAGGAGGAAAAAAAAGTCTACAAAGCTGGAACCTCTGAAATATGTTTCCATATAAAAGGTTAACTGCAATCTAGACTCCAGGAGTTCTATTGATGTAAAGGAAACAAGACAGATACGTACAATGGTCCTAATTAAATATCAGTAATAGAGAAGCCAGTGCCATACTTGAGTCAAAATTGATGTATTGCAGGGATGAGTGTATCTTCTGAGTCCACCTCAGCCTCTGAGCCCTCCACATCCTTGACCACAGCTTCTACAAGTGCTACTGGGACACACACACGCAACACCATGGCTCCGATCCAAACCTCTCACTCCATCGTGCCTGCCACCACAGGCGCTGACACCTCGAGTGCCCCTTCCAAGATTTCAAAGACCAACATGGCCACAACCCAGGCCTCTGAGATCAAAACAACCACTGCCATGACTTCTGAGATGAGCACAGACTTTGTAATTACTGCAGAGTCTGTGTCCACAGGGGGCTCCACCACAGGCTCTGAGAGCACCTCAACCTCAAAGGCCATCACAGCCTCTACCAGGGGCTCTGAGACTGCCAAAGCCTCAGAAACCACCGCAACCAAGGCCAAAGACTCTGAGCTGCCAACGTCCTCCACCACAGCGTCTGTGACCACTGTGACATCCGCCACAATCTCTGAGAGAAACATGGTCTCCGAGACTACCACAGCTTCCAGCACAGCCCCAAAGATCATCACGTCCCGTCCTCTAACACAATGTTGGTGACAACTGTAGCCCCCAGCACAGCCTCTGATACCACCGCAGCCTCTCAAACCCCCACAGCCTCTCACACCACTACAGCCTCTCACACCACTGCAGCCTCTGATACCACCACAGCCTCTCACACCACCACAGCCTCTGATACCACTGCAGCCTCTCAAACCCCCGCAGCCTCTGATACTACCACAGCCTCTCAAACCCCCGCAGCCTCTCACACCACTACAGCCTCTGATACCACCACAGTCTCTCTTACTCCCTCAGCCTCTGATACCACTATAGCCTCTCACACCACCACAGCCTCTCACACCATGAGAGCCTTTCACTCCCCCACAGCCTCTGATACTACGACAGTCTCTCACACCCCCACAGCCTCTGATACCACCACAGCCTCTCTCGCCACTACAACCTCTCACACCACTACAGCCTCTTACTCCCCCACAGCCTCTGATACCACCACAGCCTCCCACACCCCTGTAGCCTTTGATACCACTACAACCTCTCACACTACCACAGCCTCTCACACCCGTGCAGCCTCTGATATCACCACAGCCTCTCACACCACCACAACCAAGGCCAAAGACTCTGAGCTCCCAATGTTCTCCACCACAGCGTCTGTGACCACTGTGATGTCCGCCACAATATCTGAGAGAAACATGGTCTCCGAGATTACCACAGCTTCCAGCACAGCCCCAAAGATCATCACGTCCCGTCCTCTAACACAATGTTGGTGACAACTGTAGCCCCCAGCACAGCCTCTGATACCACCGCAGCCTCTCAAACCCCCACAGCCTCTCACACCACTACAGCCTCTCACACCACTGCAGCCTCTGATACCACCACAGCCTCTCACACCACCACAGCCTCTGATACCACTGCAGCCTCNGGGAGAGGAGGGAGGAGGGAGAGGGAGAGGGAGAGGGAGAGAGGGAGATAGAGATTCCTGCTATATGAGAACACATCAAGAAGGTGGCCATCTGCAAATCAGGAAGAGTCCTGAGCAGGAACCAAATGTGCTAACACCTTGATCTTGGATTTCTAGTCTCCAGAACAGTGAGGAAATAAGTTTCTGTTGTATAAGCCACCCAGTTTGTGGAATTTGCCACGGTCGTGCAAGCTAACTAAGGCAGTATCCAATATCATGGGGGATATATTTCTTTTCCAAAACAAAAAAATCTTTAAAATTTTATTTATTTATTTATTTATTTTCACTAATAAGCCTCAATTTTTTCCCCTTCTTGGTGCTTGGGATTGAACTTAGGGTCTTGAGCATGCTAAGCAAGTGGTTTACCACTGAGTTACATCCCTAGCTCTCAGTAAACTTCACTTTAAGCAGCAATTGAAAAATCAAATGTAAAGGACATTCTCTACACTAAATTACATAAAACCAAAAAAAAAATCCGCACTTATTGTTCCAGTTGTTTAGAACATAATTTATCTAGACTTTGTCTTGCAAATTTAAAAATCAACCATTAAATCATGACAGTACATTTGCTGTTAACTCCTGCTTATGTCTTATGGAGAAACTCTTATAGAAATAAAAATATAAAACCTTCAAAGATGAAGATGGGTGATTAGGGCAAGTGGTAACTAAATATTAGAGTCTTTATTGGTATCCAAAGCTATGACTGCAATGAAGTGTGGAATTCTCTTAAACAGGTTCTAAGTGCATGAAATGGCATGCCAGATTTTTCCTTTTCTTTTTTGCATCAAAATATACCAGCACAGTCCTCCTGAATAGTCACCTTCCTTAATAGCAGCCATGGTATTGATGCCACCATGCTTGATCTGGGGGTTGCTATTGATTTCCCCCTTTTCTTCCTTCTTTTTTTTTTGGTAATTATGGCCATATTTTACTTCATTTATAATTTATATGGTTTTATATTTTTTGCACATATAAAATTAAAAAAAAAGAAATAGAAAAAGGAAGGACAGACACTAAATTATCAGGAGCAGAGCTGACTTTTTCTTCTTCTTCTTCTTCTTTTTTTTTGTGGTGCTGGGGATTGAGCCCAGGGCCATGTGCAGTCGAGGCAAGCACTCTACCAACTGAGCTATATCCCCAGCCCAAGGCTGACTTCTTTATGAACTTGTTTACTATTTGCATTACTTGATGATTATTAAGTAAGCTTGCCAGTTAAATGTGATGCAGGGATATAATAAAAATTAGACAATTTGAAGGACAAAAAATGGTGCCCAGATCTTAATTTTTGGTTATCTGGTTACTTGAAAAATTGTAATCTTTTTCATATATTTATCAATCATGTGTGTTCCTTCCTTTTTAAAATTTGTTCTAATTAGTTATACATGACAGTAGAATGCATTTTGATACATCATACATAAATGGAGTATAACTTCCCATTCTTCTGGTTGTACATGACATAGAGTCACACCGGTTGGGTAATCATATGTGTACATAGGGTAATATCTTCCAATTCTTCTTCTTTCTCTTCCTTTTATTCTCTCCACCGCCTCCTCCTCTGCCTTTTCCTCTTCTAAATTGTTTTTATTGTGGTATGTGTTAGTTAGCCCTCTATCATTATCACAAAATATCGGAGATACTAAACTTGTAAAGGGAAAAGGTTTATTTTGGCTCAGAGTTTTGAAGATTTTATCCATGATTAATTGGCCTCATTGTTTGGGTCTGTGGTGAGGCAGTGTGGTGTGGTAGGAGCATGTGGTAGAGCAAAACCACTCACCTCACCTTTAGGAACAAGAAAGACAAAGAGGAAGAGATGGGGTCCCATGATCCTCTTCAAGAATATACCTCCAGTGCATAAGTACCTACTGAGGCCCCACCTCCTAAAGGTTTCACCAGCTCCCAAAGCACCATCCTGGTAACCAAGGCTTTAAGGCATGGACCTTTGGGGAACTTATGCAAACAATAGCATGATAAAATATATGTAAATGACATTTACCATTTTAACCATTCAGTTTAGTGTCCTTAAGTACATTCATATGGCTGTGCAACCATTCTTGGTGATTTCTTGGTTTCCTCTGCTGGAACCACCAAACTCAGGCATATATGCTTGACCAATGGATGGTGCAGATTTCTGGTGCTGTAGGTTGGCCTTGCTGGTGATAAGGTTCTAGATGTTATTCCTAGGAAGCACAGCTGTCACTTCCAGGTACTTCTGCCATATTAGTATCTTTCTCAGACAGCTCTCTCCAGCCATGTAGTCACTCCTGTGTAGGGGAACTAAGATCTGAACAACTGTGTAGAACTGGATAATTATCAGTTTTCTTCTAAGTATTTTTTTCTTTCTGAATAGAGTGTTGCCTCCTCTGTCCTATCTGTTCTAGCAGTGTTGTGACTTTTCCTAAGCATTCAACGGCTTGGTAAAATGTTCCTCATTTTCAAACCGATTGCTATTTATCAATATCATTGTCCATAGTTTTCCATTGTTCAAATCAACATTTTCTATGAATTTTCCAGCGTTTCCAATACCTCTGTGGCTGCTGTGTTAGGGATATTGTTTTCTTAATACATCATGCTGGCTTTCTCAATCTGTGTTCCTTCTTCATCATCATGAGAGATTTCTCAGAAGCCTTGCTTTTACATATTCAGAAGGGCACTGTTATAATCTGGCTTCCATTTTTAAAAAAGCAGATTTTATGTATTTCTCTGGTTTGGTAAGATGCTCCAGTCATTCATTTCTTCTTTAAGCCAACATGCCCAGAGGGCAAGGCCAGAGCACATGGTGGAACAAAACTGCTCACTTGATGGCAGCAAAAGAGAGAAAGGGGAAGGGATTGGGGTGCCTCTTCCTTTTGGTTTCTGAAAGAGTCCTGATCAGGTATTCATAGATTTTTGTTTGTTTGTTTCAGATGTCTGTTTACTGATTCATAACCATTTCTCCATCATTTGAACATCAGCTTCTTCTTATTAAAAAAAAAAAAATCCCTGTGTCCCATGCTGGCACATTTCATGACTCAGAGAAGGTTCTTAAGGAATATTTTAGCATAAATGAGTGAGAAGCACCAGATGCAGAGAGTGCATATCAGAGAGAAATTTAATCTAGGATTATTCTAATTCTTAAATTTATCCTTAGCATTTGATATCTTCAGACTAATTCTTTAATCTATTCCCACTGCTGCTTTTAGTATTTCGTATTAAAAGTGTAAATAAATATGAGAAAGAAAGAAATCATTCCGACAACTTCCTCCCAGCATTTCCTTGTCTGTCCCTTGTGAACCGCCTTCAGCTCTGAGCTTGACCTTCTGAAGAAGCCCAACAAAATCTGGCCTCATGTGAACTTCCCACCTCTGCCCTCAGTTCATGCATTGGGACCTGCAGAGTTTCCACAGAAAGGGACAATGTGCTAAAAGTCCCAGAGAGTGAGCAGGGGAGGGTTTGCAATGGAATATCCCTGCTCAAGGTACCCTCACATTTTGATGTGATCTTCTGTTTACTTCCACTCGGTCAAGGGAAATCTTTGGAGGGATTGGCCCAGATGATATCAATGAGGTTTTCAAACCACACATTTCCCCCTCATCTGAGCTCCAAATATTCTCACTGTCAAAACACGAACAAAGATGATGTGGAGTCTTTGTTTGTTCTGGGTTAGATTTGAAGATCATGGGCAGGTAAAAATGCCAAATGAAGAGCTAAGCACGCTGATTAGCAATTATGCAGAATAAAAAAAGAAAATGCAAAGCAGATGGATGAGACAATTTGTTTATTCCTTACAGAAACTCAGTTAAACGAGTAACCAGACCCACAAAAGCCATATTTGAAAAAACTAATAGGGGCTGGGGTTGTAGCCCAGTTTGATTCCCAGCACTGCAAATAAATAAATGAGGAGGAAAAAAAAGTCTACAAAGCTGGAACCTCTGAAATATGTTTCCATATAAAAGGTTAACTGCAATCTAGACTCCAGGAGTTCTATTGATGTAAAGGAAACAAGACAGATACGTACAATGGTCCTAATTAAATATCAGTAATAGAGAAGCCAGTGCCATACTTGAGTCAAAATTGATGTATTGCAGGGATGAGTGTATCTTCTGAGTCCACCTCAGCCTCTGAGCCCTCCACATCCTTGACCACAGCTTCTACAAGTGCTACTGGGACACACACACGCAACACCATGGCTCCGATCCAAACCTCTCACTCCATCGTGCCTGCCACCACAGGCGCTGACACCTCGAGTGCCCCTTCCAAGATTTCAAAGACCAACATGGCCACAACCCAGGCCTCTGAGATCAAAACAACCACTGCCATGACTTCTGAGATGAGCACAGACTTTGTAATTACTGCAGAGTCTGTGTCCACAGGGGGCTCCACCACAGGCTCTGAGAGCACCTCAACCTCAAAGGCCATCACAGCCTCTACCAGGGGCTCTGAGACTGCCAAAGCCTCAGAAACCACCGCAACCAAGGCCAAAGACTCTGAGCTGCCAACGTCCTCCACCACAGCGTCTGTGACCACTGTGACATCCGCCACAATCTCTGAGAGAAACATGGTCTCCGAGACTACCACAGCTTCCAGCACAGCCCCAAAGATCATCACGTCCCGTCCTCTAACACAATGTTGGTGACAACTGTAGCCCCCAGCACAGCCTCTGATACCACCGCAGCCTCTCAAACCCCCACAGCCTCTCACACCACTACAGCCTCTCACACCACTGCAGCCTCTGATACCACCACAGCCTCTCACACCACCACAGCCTCTGATACCACTGCAGCCTCTCAAACCCCCGCAGCCTCTGATACTACCACAGCCTCTCAAACCCCCGCAGCCTCTCACACCACTACAGCCTCT
>NW_025999984.1:765309-770624 GCF_001458135.2 Marmota marmota marmota
AAATCAGGCAGAAGGAGAAAGACAGAACATATAAATGACAAAGTGAGAATTAGAAAACAAAACCAAAGAAAGATGAAATGGGGGTCCCGCAATAGGGAAGTGTGTGGGTGTGACATTCGAGGGTACTATATGAGCATGTCATAAAATAACTAGTAACTCTAGCACTAGAAAGCAATGACCATTTAGAATTACATAGATGTAACCATGTGCTACTTCCAGGGTACAAGTGAAGTATTCCCCACCCCTTTGTATGATTTTCTCCAAGTGGGTACCACTTACCATAGCTCAGACAGCCTGGAAATTTCAAAACACTTTACTAAATACTAAGGGAGGATAACATACAAAAACCCTTTGTGAGAACAGAAACCATTAGAAATGCTTGTCCTCAGGTAGGGGAGGGTTTTGATGCTCTGCGTGCTATGTGCCAGCTGCAGACCGCAGGTCTGCATTCTATTTTCCATCCTGGTCTTGTTCTTCTATTCTGATATATTTTCTCCTATTTTTTAAAAAAATATATTTATAGTTTCCCATTTTGGCTGCACATATTCCTGCAAGCAGTCTTCAAAATTTGTAGAAGGAGCCAGAGTGAATGCACAATAAATAAGTGAATATTTTACACACTAAACGAACAGTTGGCATAATTTATAATCAACTGACCTTACTTCTTATTTCCCTTCCATCAGGGAGAATAATTCTGCTCACCAACCATGAGCAATTCTCTACAGGTTTAAGATAAAGAAGAAATAATAACAACTGACATTTTATTGACTGTCTGCTGGGTGTGAGGTCCAAAGCCAAGGGTGCTTAGAAAATATTGGCTCTTCTTTTCTCTGCTTAACCACTCTTGGGGCATATACTATTTATGATTCTCTTTACTGACTAGAAACTGCAGTTGAACATAGAACAGCTTCCACAGTGAGTAGAGGCAAGCTCTATCCCAAGTCCACTTGACAAGAGAGCCAGTGTTTTATACAGTTCTTCAATCCTTATGGGATCTTTATCTTTTCTAAAGAGATTGAAGTATAATTCTCAAAATGATAAGCATGCAAGGTGATAGGAACGTTAACTAGCGGAATCAATCACTTCACAATAGTATATCACATAGTACACTGTAAATATATACATTTCTATTTGCTAACTAAATCTTAATAAAATTTGGGGAAAAAGTGAAAAAAAAAAACCCAAAAGAACAACATGTCAGGTGCAGTGGCACATACCTATTATCACAGCTACTTGGGAGACAAAGACAGGAGAATTGCAAATTCAAGGCCAGCCTGGGGAAGTTAGTGAGACCCTGTCTCAAAATAAAATAAATTTTAAAAGAGCTAGGAGTTTAAGTTAGTGGTAAAGTGCTTTCCCAGCATGCATGAGGCCCTGGGTTCAATCCCTAGTACTGAAACAAACTAACAAAAAAAATAGTAGCATTAATTAAAAAAAGTACTGCTGCTCATAACCCCCACTCAAAGAAAAAAAATTGAAGTGCTGCATAATTTACAAAAAGTAAACAAATCTTAAATATATAGCTTGATTAATTTTAAAATGTGTATACATCTGTATAACTGCTGCCCAGTGTAACGTTTAGACTGTTTCTATAGTTTGAGTATTGCTTTGTTTCCTCTCACCAAAGGAAACTACTACTCTGACTTTCATTTTATGAACTCACTTTTATTTATATCTGTTCTCATAGACATGCAACATTTCTTGCTGGTTAACACAACGAAAGGCTCCCTATTTCTTGGGAGACTGAACTCCCTAGTACAAGATATGGATTTACCCCCATTATGAGAGTGAAATGACATATATCCTTACCAAGGTATGGATCAGTTATCATAGGATTCATGTAGAGAATATACAAGTACCACAATTAGGAGGTATGTTTTCATGGAGAAATAAATGAGAAGAGAGTAGCAAATCTCTCTCCTTTCTCTCTCTCTCACTCTCTCTCTCTCTCTCTCTCTCACACACACACACACACACACTGATTTAAAGAGAGAAAATACTATTAAAAAGTGAAGTTCTAGAGGGCTGGGGTTGTGACTCATGTAGAGTGCTTGCCTAGCACATGTGAGGCACTGGGTTCAATCCTTAGCACCACATAAAATAAATAAATAAATAGATAGATAGATAAATAAAGTTATTGTGTTCATCTACAACTAAAATTTTTTTTAAAAAGTGAAATTTTAGATGTTTTACAAAACAAGAAATTTTAAATCATATGGGAAAGGATGTAACTATTTTTTTCTTTTTTCTCTTTTAGAAGGATTGTTATTTCCCTCTGATGAATAGATGCATTTATTACCCCCATGATCACTGCTTTGGGCTTGGTCTGAACCTGGACTCAGGCCTGGGTACTGGAATGTCCCACAGCTTGGGAAATGTACCAGTTCATGGAGGGGGACTTGAGACTGGACCTGCAGGAGCACATGGCTTTGGACACGGAGTGGGCCATGAATTGAGCTGCAGAGAATGTTATGGGATGAACCACAGCAGGATTCACGGGCATGGAAAAGCCCTTAGCAATAGCTATGAGCTGTATCAAAGAAGAGGTGACCAAGGAAAAGAATATGGACATAAACTGGATAATGGAAGGAGCCATGGGAAAGTAAACCCTGGGGAGAAAGGACATCATGGAGAGGAAGGTAGTGACAATACAATGGATCAGGATGGGATTCCCCAAGGTCTCCAGGGAATTGACCCCAGAGATAATCATGATCAAGGTCAAGAGAAATACCAGAGAAAAAATTATGGAGGGTTTGGCCAACATAGTAGCCAGGAAAACATAGAGTTGGGGAAAAACTGGAGGAGACCTATGGCCTCACCAGGTTTGGACGTGAGCACAAGTAAAAATATTCCCTGAGATTGACCATGGTTTAGAACCTCTTGGGGGGGGGGTGGTGGTCACATGATCAGCCTCAGAATAATTTTCCTTTCATCTCTCATATACAGGTCATAACCTGTGGGCTATTCTTTTTGTTTGTTTTGTTTTGTTGCAGTGCTGGGCATAACCCCTCCACCCCCAATAAATATACTATCACTTAATGATCAAAATGATCCTTTGAGAACTTCTGCCTTCATGGTAATATAGTGGACAAGGTTTTTAAACATTTCTTGCATGAAAGCAATGACTATTGTGCTGAAAAGAAACCTTGTAACCATGTCAATTATTTGGATAGATACTAGGTAATATTTAGATCAACAACTGATAGAAGGCAGAGATTCAAAAGGGCTTAAGGATTCCAGCAACTCAGAGGATTGAAGTAGGAGAATTGTGAGTTCAATGCCAGCCTTAAGGCCCTAAGCAACATAGTCTTAAAGACCATGTCTTAAAATAAAAGACCAAAAGGGTTTGGAATGTAGCTCAGTGATAAAACACCCCTTGGTTCAATCCCCAGTGCCAAACAAACAAACAACAAACAACAAACAAACAGAAAAAACTTAAGGAGAGCTCTTTGCATTGAGGAATCAGCCAAACTGGTGATTTTGAACTTATCTTCTCATAGTTTCTTAGTGCTTAGAGTGCAGGAGACAAAGTCCAGGGCCTGCAGACAGGTGGAGTCTACTAGGAGCTGCTAAACCAAATCTGAGATCTGAAAGGGTAAACCTTTAGCATATGGTTAAACTATAAAAACCATATTGCCCACCTGCACATTTAGGGACTGTAAGGAAAATGTCTGTTCCTAAACTTGACAATCAGTGGTGGCAGTGGGTAAAAATCTTCCCTAAGAATTTGTAATTGCACAACATTCTTCGTTTGGGTTTATAGCTTATAATCATACAAAAAGTTGCTATGGTTTGAATGTTTTTGCCCTTCCAAAACTTATGTTGAAACTGAATTCCCAATGCAAGTGTTGAGAGGGGGCCCTGAAGGAGAGTGTTTTGGTGGTGAGGGCTTAGGTATCACAAATGGATGAATGTTGCTATAAAAAGAGCTTGTGGGAATGGGTTAGCTCTTCTGGTATATGGAGAACAGTATTCCTTCCCTCTGGAAGATGCAGTGTTCAAGTTGGTACCATCTTGGAAACAGAGACTGAGTGCTCACCAGACACCAACCCTGCTGGTGCCTTGATCTTGGACTTCCTAGCCTCCAGAACTGTGAGAGATGCATTTCTTTCCCATACAAATTACTCAGTTTGTGGTATTCTGTTATAGCAGCACAAAACGGACTAAGACATAAATGGATCCAAAATCATCTTAGATCGTCTCAGTGCTTCCTGTGTCTTCATCTTTGGGATGATTATTCCTCCCTACTTCTTTGTCTCTTCCAAATGCTATGTGACAATTAAGGAGAAATTCACTGGGACAGCGTTACAATTAAAATCCCCAAATTTACTTGTCATCTATGTACTTATGTTTTTGTGTTTGTCTTTTTATTTTTTTTGTCCTTTATTATTACTTACTTTTTCTGTGACAAATACCATGCTATTGCCCTTAAATAATTTTTCCCCTCAAAACAATCCAATGAGATCTTAAATTTCTGGCTATATGATACAGTAGGTGTCCTAATTAAAATGTCCTCATAAACTAAAAATGATGGACTAAAATACCTTCTTAAAGGAATTAGTGAGTTGATAGCAAAATAAAGAATGTTAAAATTTAAATCTAAGTTAAAGGAGGAAGTCAAGGAAGAAAGGTGAGTACTGAAGTCAGTTTTGCCAAATCCAGGAAACTGAAGCTTGGGTAATCAGAGCTTCAGTAGGACCAGTCCAGGTGGAGGATCTAGTAGTAGATCTCATTTAAATTTGGAAGCTTCACTGAGAATATAAACTAAAAATAAACTCACCCCTCCTCTACGGAAACGTAAGCAAAATCACTTGTCTCTCAGCTTGATGCAGGGTAGGATGGGAGAAATATCTCTGGAGTAACCATGACAATATTTCCATGGTTTGTAGATTGAATCATGCAATATAGGTAATACAAAAGATTTCCTTCCTACAATCCAACTTAAAGAATCCTTTAAACATGATAATACTTCTGTATGTTGGGAAAACCTTACAAATTCTCTTTGGAGAATCATGGCTTCATCACAGCCTTTAAAAAACTTTTGCAGATAATATCTCAAGAAGATTTATACTCATAAATCTCAAATCACAAATTAAAAACAGATACTAGGAGTGAAAACCAACAAGGAAGCAAAAAAAGCAACAAAAACAAAGCAAAGTCAAGAACAATAAAGATGGGCTGGGGATGTGGCTCAAGCGGTAGCAAGCTCGCCTGGCATGTGTGCGGCCCGGGTTCGATCCTCAGCACCACATACAAACAAAGATGTTGTGTCTGCCGAAAACTAAAAAAAAAAAAAAAAAAAAAAAAAAAAAAAA